>NC_082388.1:17627997-17697997 GCF_031168955.1 Gadus macrocephalus | reverse complement strand
CTCTCCCTCTCTCTCTCTCTCTCTCTCTCTCTCTCTCTCTCTCTCCCCAGCTCCCTCATTCTCCCTTCACCTCTCTATCGCTCTACCTGTCATCTGTAAGTCTTTTCCTGGCTCACATAATCTTGCATATTATACACATTTGCACGTTGATGCATGCCTGCACACAGGACCACACACACACACACACACACACACGTGCACATTAAAGAAAGAAAAAAAAAGGAAAGAGAAAGAAAGAGAGAAAGGTTGTAAGACTGAAACGATGAAAGAAAGGAAAACGACGGAGAGAAAGAAAAAAGAAAGAACAGCAGAAATACAGAAAGGAACAAAGGAAATAGGAGAAAGAGGGATGAAACTGGCCATAGCAGATGTGTGCATTTCTGCATACATCTCCGCTCTTTGCACAGTCTAACACGTGGGGACATGTGTCAATGACAGCGTTAGTGGGAGATGACGGCATTACCCTTGAGGCCTATCGGTTCTCGGCACCACATTTTCCCGCCTCGCTGTGCTTGTGATGGAGCGAAAGAAGGCTTGCATAACAGGGTTGGGGGGGAGGTGGGGGGGTTAAAGAGGTTTCACCGAGTTCACAGCCAGTGTGTCCCTCAATAAGTTTAGTTTTGTGTCGTTTGCCTTCTTTTATCAATCGGATGCACAGAAGGATATCAAGACAAGGGAGGTGTGCCTGCGATTTCCGACGGGACGACTGCAGCGTTGACAAAGGTCATCCTGGTGTTCCCAATCCCGGGAGCTCGCAGAGCGCCGCCGTGGGAAACCGGGAGACTCATAGACGCCAGCGGAGCGGAATGGAGCTTTGATGTAGAATATGAAGACATGCACACCCGTAGACACACACACACATACACAGACACAGGGTTTAAAGTCTTACTCACCAATTACATTCAATGACTCAAAACAAGATACTCAGACGCAACTCTATGCAGTATAGTCCAGGGTAAGGGACATATCTGTTTTCATTCAGTATTACTACACAGAGGAAAAAAATACTACCAAGGTATTTCTCTTCATGAATATTTCCTAGAATACAATCTTGATTAAACTCAAAAAAGGGAAATCACCATATGTCCCTAACAGAATCCAAACCCTAGAACTCATGATGTAAGGAGCATCACTGCTTGAGGGCCATTGGACTGATGAAGGCCAATGGCTTTATAGGTCTTATTTACCTATTTTGAATCAATTGTGATCAGAAAGTGAAGATGCAAACATTGTGATTCCTACAAATATGGTGGTCCTAAAAGGAAGATACGATGTTAGAATTTAAATAGCTGAGATTCTTACTGTTTTGTATGTTTAACGTCAAACCTTTACAATATTATAAGTAGATGCCCTTCTTGGAATCATTTAATTTGACCAGGGGGGGGAACCTCACTGGTTCACCCTGTGGGTCTGTCTCCAACGCGGGCACAAATGCCTTGTCTCGGCCCAGCTTCCATTCCAGCCTCTGGCTATTTGCCACACGTCAATCCCTCTCACTCAACCAACCTCCCTTTCCAACTCCACTGTCCCAAGATTTGAGTTGTACAAAAGGAGCATGTGTTATACAGCACAGGTTGGTATACAAATAGTCTCACAAATCAGACCTTAGAGTCATACCTAAATTTGGATATCACAAACTTGGCCAGCAGTGGTAAAAACTGTATTAAAGTGTCTGTAAAAGATTCAAATCCATACCGTAAAGTATGTAGAAATACATTTATTAGATTCTCAGCGACTTATCCTCTGACCAAACAGGAAAGAGGGCATACTGTAACTCTGCCCCTCTTGGTTTTGGGTTCCCAGCCCAGGCTCTCAGAAGTCATGTTATAATAACACCGGAAGATTAGGATTGCACAGTTTGCCACTTGTTGATGTAATCAAAAACCTTTTATTCGTTACAATAACTGCAGAAGCACCAAAGCACAGCACCCAATATTATTCTGTCTTGCTGTAGATGCGCCTTTCTTCGCCGTTGCCCAAATGCCACCTGTGGAGAATGACAGAGAACTATATTTGTGTTTCAGTTGGAGGTGGTAGGGATACCAGCATAATATTAATATTTACTATCACGCATGAGGTTTGCATCATCATCATCATCATCATCATCATCATCATCATCATCATCATCATAATCATCATCTCACATGCAGGCACCTCCGCCTGTCCATCAACATAGATTGCTGTCGAAGCAAAAAGGTCAGATATGTTAAATAAATAAAGATTAGTATTGGATGTCATAGATCAACATCATTTGCAAGTCTAATGTATGGCAGAAGCCCACACTGTGAGGCGGGAAAACCCTTAATGAATTTAAATAGCCCACTTAAAGTGGTGGCAGATGTGCAGGGGTCTGATTGATGCGCACACCAGTTAGACCCACCGCCCGCGCTCGGTGGACCCTGGACATCCCCCTGACCTGCCCCTGCTCCTGGCGGAAGGTGTGATCTCTGCCGAGCAGTCCTGGAAGTAGGCTAGGAGTGGAGCGATCAGGAGAACTGAAAGCACACCCAGGCTAATGGATAACCTGGCCACAGCTCCGGAGGTAATAGAAACCATCCCAAGGTTAATGAGATCGAGTCGATACCGAAGGCTACACTTCCAAACTCAAAACGTTTACTGGCTTTCAGCTCAACATACGTATGCACACTCAGACTTACACCCGCACACCCACACACGCACACACACACACACACAAACACACACAAACACACATACTCACACACGTGAACACAATTACACCCACCACCCCATAGGAAAGTGTGTGTGTGCTTCCTTTTAAGTGATTCTTATATATGTGTGGAGTATTCAAACAGGTTGTTCATTAGGCAAATTTCCTCACAAATCCTTTGTGTATTTTTGCTTTTTTATTTCCTGCATATTTCAGTGGGTGTTTGTGTTTTTGAGTTGTGTTTGTGTGCATTATTGTGTGTGTGTGTGTGTGTGTGTGTGTGTGTGTGTGTGTGTGTGTGTGTGTGTGTGTGTGTGTGTGTGTGTGTGTGTGTGTGTGTGTGTGTGTGTGTGTGTGTGTGTGTGTGTGTGTGTGTGTGTGTGTGTGCGTGTGTGTGTGTGTGTGTGTGTGCGCGTGTGTGCGCGTGCTCTAACGCTTGTATGGATGTTTAGGTGAGTGAGTGTTTCTTATCATTTTTTCCTTAATTCATCTCTTTTTATATTATTACCATATAACTTTAAAGTTCTGATGAAGTTCAAGGGCTAATTGTGATCTTGTTTTTTTTCTTCATATTTCTATTTTCCCTTGGATGCATCTGTAACTGTTATGGTAAGTATCTAATTAAACAAAGCAACAATGAGCTGGCAGTAAATGGTTACCATGAGAACAATCCAGGAGCACCAATTCGGCTTAAGTGTTAAAGAGAGCCTTTCTCCAAGTCTCAGTTTACTTGTCATATTAGAGGCATGAATGCCCGTGAAATGGTTGAATTCCAGGTATCCATATAACGTTGGATACATGGAAGGGGATACTAAAATAAAATAAACAACAATAGTTTACAGAGCAAAGATAATAATAAAGATTAGTAACGCAACACGAATAGTGCAGCTGGTATAACCTTATTTATATATTAGAACCTATATAATGTTGAATCTTTAAAAGTAAGTATTAAGTACATTCTGTGCAGGCTCCAGGATTTATCGCACATAAACAACCTTTTGCTAGGATGGAAAAGAAGATTGGAATGCAATAGGCATTCCTTTGGTTTAAAATATCATAGATAAGGGCAACTAAAAAGCAGAGGAGTCATTCCTGTTAGCATTTATTTAGGATTTTTATTGGAACAAAATTAAGTGCAGCATATTGTGTCCCAAAATGCAATAAATGTAATTCAGTGTAATTTAATCAAATTTGTTTTTTCTGTCTTCTTTTACTGGAGTGGCCCTCATGAAAGGTTTATATTTCTATTCAAGATGACAGGTGTGACTATTTCCACCATATGGTGTTGATTTACTACAACGTGTGTGGAGACCTCGTCTGTCTGTATTTGTCTTTGAGGGAAACTTTGGAGGCCCACATTTTGAGCACCATATGTTCATAATATAGCCTCCTTGGACCTCCCCCAAAAGAGAGGTAATTGGTTCTCTGGAAAAATGGATTACTTGAGGTATTACCACAGTCAGAGTGCGGATTGTCTGTGTGTGGGTGTCTGTGTCTATGTGTGTGTGTGTGTGTGTGTGTGTGTGTGTGTGTGTGTGTGTGTGTGTGTGTGTGTGTGTGTGTGTGTGTGTGTGTGGAGAGAGAGCCAGAATGACAGTCTGCTTAGACGTGCGTGTGCGCGTTATGCATATGTGTGTGCGTCATACATATGTGTGCATGTGAATTGTAATATCAACTATAATCCCTGAGTTTGTGTGTTTGTGAATGGGTGCATGCAACCTGTGCATGAGCTGGTGTGTGTGTTGTGTGCATCCATTGTGTCAACACTCTGTCGGGGATGATAAGGCACCCCGTAGGTAGTAACAGTCAGTAGGGGAGTGGTGACTTGGCTGCACAAGTATCTGGGCGGCGACGCTGGCTGAACGCTGTCACCACTCAACACTGACCTGTTCGGAAAGTTGTACTTCCACCAGCTTAGGAAGCATTTGAGAAATCAGACACAGCTGTATAAACATACAGACAGACGCAGACATACAACCCAACTCAGAGGTTATCATCACATTTAAATCCACATGATGCTATTACTTTTCCAAATTTACATCACTAAGTTTCCATGCAGAGCGCCCTTAGGTGGAAGTTGAAAATGTGTTACCAAAGCTGATAAGCAACAGCCAACAAACAGGTGGGCTGGTCAGTTTAAAGTTGACCTTACAATTCAACTCACATTGTCACGTTTCAAAAACCAACATCATTGCCCTATGTTTTCAAGGAAACAAAAAAAGAGTGAACAAATATTTGGAGTTAGAATGGGAATGAGAAAATTTTAGAAAATGTGAGAGAATTCACTCACTATTTTCATTTTTCCATTCACTCTTTTTTTTTCTCCGCAAACTATGCTGCCGATGGTGGGCTCCAAACTAGTTTTTTTTGTGCCACTTTCTACTTTCAATATAGTAAACCCTTGCATTATGAGTAGACTAGTTGTGTATTTACACATAGCTGTTGCAGCGACAGTTATAAATAAGTAACATGATTACAATAGTGTGGCATACTTTTCAACCGGACTAATAAATTATCCTGTAGGCACAGCAATACTATGATTAACGGGAAAAATCATCTTAAATTCTTAAGTCTCTGAACATCAATAATTCAAACGCATGAGCTAAAGGTAAGTAATTCATACCCATAGATTTTCTCCCTTAATCAGTCAAAGTGTGGTAAAAAATAAACAGCTAATGCTAATAATCATCCATTATGCATACCGTGTATTTTATCATAGCTTTAATGTTATACAGATATAGCAGTATTCAGTAAAATAAATTGCTGGTGCAAATTTGAGGTGAATGACTGATTTACACCGGATAACCTAGTTACACCCAATGAAAATTGAAACCCAGATTTTGGCTTCTGCTGTACATAGTGCTTTAAGACTGTGATAAAACGTCCGCTTCAGCACTGCAGAGCTACAGTACACATAGACGTGTCGTGGACGTCAGGGGACTCAGCCTATGGGAGGCTCACAGCACAGGAAGGCACAAGCCACTTTGACAGACATGTTACAGAGACAACTTTACGTCTGTGTTCAGTTCTCACTTGTAAAGGGCTTCCCCCCCCCCCCCCCCCCCCCCCTCACTCATTTCTGTAGGAATGTTAAAACCACTCAACCAAAGGGATCTGCTGCGGCCCCTATGCACACTGGAAACTTCACGACCAACCGTAATGAATTTACAGGCATAAATCTTCATAGCTGAGTACCCCAGAGAAAACACTGGCTGTGCAAATAGGACACATACGCATCCCGGTTTCAATGCCTGAAATAGAAAGGGGGTGTTGGGGGGAATGGGGGGGGATGGAGAAAGAAAGCCACTTCTCGATAATAAAGGACAGAAAAAATCGGATACACACTTAATTATGTTCTGTAGCAATAGTGCTCTGAACCTTTGGTAACATGATGAAAGCCTTTTGTTATTCAGGTCCAATTACAATGAAACACACACACACACACACACACACACACACACACACACACACACACACACACACACACACACACACACACACACACACACACACACAGTCACACACAGATTCATCACATTTAAAGATCTTACTCTCTGTCCATGAGCACAAGTAGCTGTGGCATGACCCTGTGAGCTTGCGCCGCCATCAGTAGAACCAGCTAGCTCGTTAACTCCGACCGCACCTTCCGCCTCAAAGTCCCGACGGACAGCCAAATTCAGGACGTCCTCTTTAATCAGGTCAGCCGTAATAAGTTCTAAACTCCCCCTGCTTGTCCTCCATCTTCCTTTTTTCAGAAGACCTTCATCATAATCGTGGGGGAGGGTGGGGCGGGGGGTAACGGGGGGGGGGGGGGGTTCAGCAGCGAGGCTTTGCAAGCTTTTGAAGTTGGCCCTTTCATAACACGGAGAAACCAATCTAGGCCGGTGGTTGGAATAGAGGGGTCCCCGGGCGGTGAAGTAACGCCGGACACAGACTAATAAAACACTGGATGTCTGAAGGCAGCATCTGCGCTCCTCAGCGGACCAGCTCACTGAAAGGAAGAAGTAGAAGTGGAAGTGGAAGTGGAAGTGGAAGTGGAAGTGGAAGTGGAAGTGGAAGTGGAAGTGGGCTTTCTCTAGATTTCCCCTAAACAAGGAAAACAAAACAAACACACACAAATGATTTGACACCTTTCGTCAAATTATGAGGATGATAATAATGTTGACATTAATAAATGTGTCTTTAACAATTGTACGGCAAGAAAGAAAGTATCTCTTACAGCACCGATACTTGTACGATAGGCCTACAGCGAGTGTGCATTCCACGCAGTTTATGAGGTTCGCTTTGAAAAAAAGCTTATGCTAAAAGACTGAATGCAAACGTGCACTACCGTAAATCACTTACTGCATTAGATTAACACACAACTGACCATGTCCTCTCGGGTGAATCCTTAAAAACAAATTTGCATGACCGATAACCCTACGCCTGCCTGGCCAAGGTGTCCATTGACCCTCACTCACCGTTGAAAGCACAACAGTGTGCGTTGGAATTGTCCAGCCCCCGTTCATAAATCTCTTAAGCTAATGGGATATCCGCTGGTATGGAAAAGGCTACACTCAGCAGCCAAGCAACTGCATTGCACCACTGCTCACTAATGTGATCAGTGTTTCACAAACAAATTAACATACACAACTTAAGGGGCCGTGAGCTACTGCAGCAGGACTCACTAGGTGACACGCTTTAAACATTTTAAAATCACACGAGAAGCCGGATTGAATTGGCAGGGGAAGGATCGCCGCACTTTAACCCCCCCCCCCCCCCCCCCAACACACACATAAACTCGCCTGCTGGGACCACTGTACCCTGCATATGTTGTAAAGTGTTAAGCATAACAGGGGCAGACGGCCAAAGCGCTAGTGTTGTTTGCCGTCTCAGATCGAAGGGCTTGAACCACTGTAACACCATCCTGCCCCTACTACATAGAGGCCTTCATCACAGATCTGTAATAGCAGGGATGGCAGCAGGTGTCGCTCATTAGGTTTATTAGGGGTGTGTACAGGTATGTCAGTGGCCATAATTAACGTCATGAGATACACCTGTGTTTGCTCCGACTAGAACATGACTATAATTGTTGAAATGATTCTTGCTGTTGTGTCCGCCCGTGTTCCTTGTTATCTTAGTTCCCTATCTGCCTCTGTGTGTTGGTTCCTTTTGTTTCTGTTGATGTGTTTTCTGCCTGTTCTCCATTTCTTCCAACGTTTGTATTTATTTTTGAAAATAGTGAAAATAGTGAAAGTTCGATGGTAGTCCTGCCGGCTTTTGATATTAGATCTCTTCACATTTTGCACTTAGGCTGACATTCTAAAGTGATCTCCTAAATCCGTTAGATACGAGTATTGATACAGTTCTTGAGTTAAGAACAGCGGTTCAATATCGGTGCCTGTGCTGGCTGTGGAGACGTCCCAGGCCTCACAGCGTCAGTACCCTCTCTCTCAGTGTCACTCATAAAGGCACCCTAGGGTGACGCAACCCTTTAAACCTGCCGAAGGAGAGGCAGCAGGATGGGACAGATGGAGCATTCCCGATCATGTCTGTATGGTCTTGAGCATTATCTTATCCTATAAAAGAGAACGCTTTATTAATCCTGAGGGAAATTCCGTTGTTACAGCAAGCATTTACAGGAAAGTTGTGCCTCTGATCGTCTTGTGGTGGTGTGGGGTGTGAGGGTGGTTGTTTCTCCACGAGGCGTACAAGGGTCGTTATTATTGGGGACACAATCTGGACCCATCTGTAGACCACACAGAACACAGAAAATGTGAAACCATGTTTTCACTAGAGGTCTTCACCCACATGTTCAAGGACAAGAGGAAGTGTGTGTGTCTTTCTGTTTTTGTGCGTGTGTGTTTTTGTGCAAAAGCTCAATCAAAACTATAAAGCATACATTTGTCACGAAGATATTAAATCTAAATAAAAGAGACCATCATCACTCAATTCATCTCAGGGTGTGCCCGAAACTGGAACATGGATAATGAAGCCTGCGCATGATGAGGCCATGCAAAGAGCCATGCCCTAATGTCTTGCAACAAATGGGGAGGCATTAAGTCCAATGTTGGGAATGGCAGTAATGTCCTCAGCCTTTATAGAGACACAGAGAATCCCTGAGCAAGGAGAAACACAGGCCGCGCTGTACCCTTGATACATTTTTAATGAGCCTCTCTTTGTTCTGCCCGCCGCTATTTCAAGAGGATTTTCACAGTCAACACACATCCCATCATGTAGATGACTCCTGTGGCTGGCCGACTCGGCCGTGACTCATCTCTGATGATTCAGTTGGCTGACGGACGGAGACAGAGTCCGCCACCTTTTAAAGATCCAGCCAAAATGTCGGGGGCTCACAACGAAAGGAATACTCGCTCGTATTTTTTTCGTACTTAGCACAAACAGGATATCCGATGAGCCTCTGGCCCAGCCCACGTGAATCGATGGGAGCTATAATCAATTTCGGGTCTCATTGACGACTCTATTTTAAAAAGCCTTCCTAAATGATGTAATCAATGCAAATCTTAGTTGGTGTAGCCCTGTGAGAGGCAATGTTTACACAGTAGTGTGTGTGTTCCTCCACTGTATATTTAATGCATCCATTACTGTTAATGGTGTCATTCAGTCATGATCACACTTTACGGTGTTGTCCATGTCTGTAGTGGATTCTTTGATAAATATTATTTTTACTACCCTCATTTATAAACATCATTAACCTCATGATACATGTTACTTTTAAGCGTGTGAGTCACACACTGTGGATGAACTCACATCCTCGACAAAACAACAATATGGCATCATGACAGTTTGCCTGAATTTGCATTGAACATTACTGTTGGAAAAGGAATGGAACTATTAAAAACAATTTAACCAATGTTACTAAACTCCACTTCCTTAAAATGAATTAAATTAATTGATTCAATAATTAATAAATACATTAATTAGTTAATTCATTCATCTTTTCAATAATGAACAAACTAATATGGAAAAGCAATACATTTATTGATCATATGGTGGAATGGTAATGACATCATCAGCTCTGATAAAAAGACATAACCTCCTTTCAGCGTCCACTTTGGGTTATTTGTCTTTGCGTTGGGTAAACGACTTACATATGGTAAATGCCAAGCTATGCAGCCTGTTTCGGTCCCATCTTTAATATATAAGATAGCTTTGTACTCCCACAAAGCTGCAGAGGTTGTCTTTGTGGCGAACATGAAGCACTACCTGCACTACGATCCATCTTTAGAGCAAGACAAAAGTGTTTCAGACATTTTTGGGCCATTTTGGTCGTCATTATCGTCAGAGCTTGCGGATATGGCCATTGGGTGGCATGGCCTTTTTGTGAAATTACCTTGAGAAATGGAATGAGGGGGAGAAAAAGAAAAAAGGTTTCAGCGAGTAACATTGGCAACAGCTGATGTGCTGCAGGTCAGAAATCCGCGTCCAGTGAAGCTGAAAAAGGTGAATTTGACAGGGCTTGTCCAGAGACAAAGCTAGTGCTTGTCTGTCCTTTACCGGTGACTCAAATAGATTTTCCTTTTAGCTTTTTTTCAAAGCCTTGACATGGAAAAATGAGAACACATTTGGTGATTATATATAAATATGATTGTATTTGTCATGTTTTCAGTTTTTAAATAGCCTGAATGATGAAAAGGCAACATGCACAATAAACTCAGACCAGAGGCACAAATGACAGAAGATCTACTGAGTCAGATAATAAAAACGTGCTGAGCTGAGTCAAAGTACAGAGAATGACAAATCAAATATTGCAACCCCGCCTTGCTGAATATTTATGGGGTTGTTTTGGGATCTGCGTCAAACTTCATGGGATAAGGATGTGACTTGCTTTAGATCTCACTTTAGGGGTGTTATTCTGAAACAGGTTTTTCAAATGTATTTGAGATGTGACGTTGCAGATATTTTGCGCATATTTATCACCATTACCTCACTCTTCTTCAACGCACCAGAAAAGTCTGTTTTGCTTCTTTCTCTTGCTATGCCTGATACAGCATAACAGCAATGCATTTTGTCATAAAGCAAAACCAGAAATAAAAATGAATCCATCAACATGTACCATGAGACCACAACAATAACAACAAAAACACAGAAAATGTACTGTAATATATGACATTATTCTACATACGACCATGTCAGCTCTCAATCACTGCTTATAAAACATTCAGTTCCACATGTAAATTTGATCTTGAGGTATGTTACACTTTGATACTTGCACTGCAAACATCACCAAGGCCCCAATATAAAGGCCCCTAAAATAACATCCCACATCCCCCAACACATTATCTGTTCCTACAGATAACACGCTGCATTGTTAAAGCCAGTGCAAGGGCAGGACAAGTCTGTTGGGTTCTACTCTGATGAAACTCTTATGGTGAACTGTTCAGACAGTACCTTCCACCCCAGTTCTCCTGAGATAATACACGTCTCACACGTTACCACGTCTATGCATTCATATTTATGAGCCTATTCACGTGAACATGTCTTCCTGTAAACTGTTGTCGGAGAAAGCATGTCTCTCCCGCCACAAATACATAAATAGCTCCCATTCCGCTGAAACAATAAGCACGACGAAAACAATGCTTCAAAAAGCTCCGTCACTAAATTCAGTCTCTCTTCATATCTTGATTTTCTACCTTTCAAAAAAAACGCTGTTGTGTTCGCCGTTGTTAGGCAAGCCCACTCATGTGTCAGATCCTAACAACCTCACAACTGTTCAGGATTATCAGACGATGCCAGAGTCTACGGGCCAGTGCAAATATATATGCTGGCGCGTAAATATGTATTTCTTTGATGCATTGAGTCAGACCTCAAAGTGACCAGGCTCACAATATAATCTGATTTGTGCCTGGTCTGGAGCCACACAGAAACAGACACACACAAAAGTCCCATAGAAAACCCCCCTAATGGAAATACAGAGTGAAATCAAACAGCCACGGGGATGAAGACAAAATAGAAAGGAATCATGTCGTTCGTCTGACGCTCGGGAGCTTGACGGTGCCCCTCCCCTCCCCTCCCCTCTCCCTCCCCCTCCCTCCCCCTCCTCCTCGCCCCCCCTTCCGAAAAGCGGTTCTTAAAAGTCACATCTCAGAAACCGCATGGAAATGACAAGTGCAACCGCAGCCTGTGAGCATCGGAGCCAGTTGTGACAGAAGGAGGAGAGGAGGAACGACTTACCGCACACAGACACACACAAACACACACACACATAAACAAACACGCACACACAAACACACATACACACACATACATACTCACACACACATCTCACCCATGAATACACACACACACAAACACACACACACACACACACACACACATCTACTCACATACACGTACAAACAGATAAACACACACACCCATAAACAAACACGCACCCACCCACACACACAGACACATGCACGCACGCACACACACACACACACACACACACACACACACACACACATACACCTACACGTACAGTCACATACACCTACAAACACACACACCCATAAACGAACATGCACACACACACACAAATCCGTTCACATACACGTGCACACACATTAACACAAACACACACACAGGCACACAAACACACACACATATGCAAACATATACAACAACACACACTCACACATAAACAAACAAGCATACACACACATACACACACACGCAGACACACACACACATACACACCCACACACACACACACACACACACACCCAGGCCACACAGTGACACAAGGAGGCAACAGAAGGAGAAAGGAGCCTGTCACACTGTGGTGGACCATAGGCCCACAGAACCTCTGCCAGCGGGCTGCAGGGGCCGGCCTTCTGAAGGACCATCCTCACTCACACACACACACACACACACACACACACACACACACACACACACACACAAAGACACACACACACACACACGTACACATGAACATATTTACAGACCCAATCACACCCGAACACACACACACACACACACACACACACACACACACACACACACACACACACACACACACACACACACACACACACACACACACACACAAACACATACACAAACACAAATGCACACATACATGTACAAAAACACACACACATATTTACACACACATATGTACATGCACGTGCATGCATATACACAGTAATGCATATATCCACACACACAATTCAAACAAACACATACATACACACTCCCATGCACGAATAGACATTGACACAGACATGCATATGTCACATGCACACAAACACACACACATCTATACACACTCACATGCACAAAAAGACATTGACACAGACATACATGTGTCATATGCACACAAGCACACACACACATGCACTTGTATGAGATGTATCCAACAGGAGCTCCCTATCATTGGAGCATAAAAACAAAAAAATTCACACAATATACGTGTGTATGTGTGTGTGCATGCGTACAAAGTCTGTGGCAATGGCTTCTGTTGAATGACGATGTAGTGTTTCTGTGGTGCGAAGGGACATCACAACACAATACTTGTAATGTGTTTACTGTAAGAGAACTCCATGTTGAAGGATTACTCTCAAAAACATGAAGTACTGTCATGCAGTTAATCATTTTCATCATTATGTCCATGTAATTCTTACTATTATTTGCTCATCAAACAGAACCCAATGTCACCTCAAGCCACTTCAGGCCACTTTGTTTAATTGAGTTATATTTAATGATATGATTTATTAAAGAGATGTTGTCTCTGTATCTCCCCACATAATTCGGTTAATCGTCGTCATTCACACACACCCTGGCCTTCTCAAAGTCCCCCATGCTTTTTAACTTTGCACATATGTTATTCATCTTACCGTGCATCACTTGGAGATAATAGCGCGTCCTGCTCCATTAGGCCTAGCGTCTATTCTCACCTGGATTGGCTAAGACTCTCTCTCTCTCTCTCTCTCTCTCTCTCTCTCTCTCTCTCTCTCTCTCTCTCTCTCTCTCTCTCTCTCTCTCTCTCTCTCTCTCTAATATATATATATATCACCTCTCTCTCTAACGCATGCACGCACACACGCAGACACACCCACAAACACACACACACACTCACGCAGGCAACACACACACACACACACACACACACACACACACACACACACACACACACACACACACACACACACACACACACACACACACACACACACACACACACACACATATAGAGCGGCTACTGCTGAATCACAACACTCCGCTATACAGTAGCCATCAGTTGGCACGTTTTCCTGCCACCATTCGCTGTCAACAAAACCCCCATCCACAGTGTCTCTCTCTCTCTCTCTCTCTCTCTCTCTCTCTCTCTCTCTCTCTCTCTCTCTCTATATATATATATATATATATATATATATATATATCACCTCTCTCTCTAACGCACGCACACAGACATGCACACACACACACACACACACACACACACACACACACACACACACACACACACACACACACACACACACACACACACACACACACACACACACACACGCACAAATAGAGCGGCTACTGCTTAATCACAACACTCCAGCCATCAGTTGGCACGTTTTCCTGCCACCATTCGCTGTCAACAAAACCCTTCCACGGTTTCGAATGAGGGAGCGCGCAGCGTGTAGCCGAGCTCGTGCTGCAGATTGAAAAACTAAAAAAAGACACGATTGTTGGGGTGTTTATAAATCAGCGGGTGAAATGTGTAGCCTACTTGGATATCAATGAATCATTATTTTTTGTTTGAAAGAGAAGGTCCGTGCTGTTGCAAGGATATACCCAATTGAATTACTCTGGACATATGCATCATACGTCCAGAGGTCTATTTTTTTCCCCCGCTGAGCTCTCAAAATAATTTTCTTCAACGACAACTTTGCAAAACATACATCTGGTGAAATCCCACATTATCGTGAGATAACTCATGTGCACTAAAAAACACGTCGTGAATCTTGTTATCCTCTGCGATAGATTACACGCTACTACCTGGGACCAGCAGACGCGATCATTATGCTTGTCCCGTATGAGAACGCACTGACATCCACCTCCCAATCCTCCTCCTCCTCCTCCTCCTCCTCCTCCTCCTCCTCCTCCGCCGGCAGCAGCAGCAGCAGCAGCGTCGCGAGGCTACAAGCAGTAGTCCCGAACTGTTACTGTACAAGGTGCTTCATGCGCGCACACCTTGCACCTCCTCCTTTTTGCAACGCATGTCCCGGGCGCAGCTCAGACGTAGAGGCTGCGTGTGGATTCCAGGAACACCAGGAACAGCCCAGGACCCCCAGACACGAATCCACGGTGAAGCCGAGGAGAGCTTGAACATCATTGCTGCTGGCGATTCTAAACCCGGGATGCGGGGGTCTTTATGAATGAACAGAAAGAGAGGGGGGGAACCCGAATATTGCTACGGCGTGCCTGAGACATGCGTTATAGGAGTCGATCCACTTTAAGGTCATACTGTAGTCACTGTGAAGTCGACCTAGAGAAGTAAAGAGAAAGAAGAGAGCCATAGCTTTGGGATAGTGAGGGACGGATTGTCTTTGTTGGATGCTGCGATGACGATCTTATTGGCCATTCCGTTTTTAGGTGAGTTTAAGTCATGTTACATTCCTATGCTGATGTTTGAGAGATTATTTCTGTCTTTTTCTTGCTTTCTTTCTTACTTTATATTTTTCTCTCTTTCTCTCTTACTTTCGTTCTGTCTTTCCTTTTCTCACTGTCTTTCTTCCCTTCTTCCCTCCTTTCCGTCTTTATGAATAACTTATTGCCATAAATATTGCTGACAAGTTGTGAATGCAAAATGAACACATACAGTATATGCTGCTTCATAAATGAATCTCCAGAAAGTTACTCTTTGAGCGAGATGGTCCAATCGGTGTACTTTTCACACGCTTCGAGTGAGTCTGCATTTGCCTTAAAAGGATCGATTAGAATAGTGTCTCTTTCGACCAAAATATCAGAGATTGATGATAAGTTTTTCAGACAGTTAACACATGGCTCCTGTGGAAAATAACTAGGCTATCTGAAGATGTACCTACCTAAGATGAACCCAGAATGGCTACTCATCAACAATTGGCTCACATTTTAACTTTTTCAAGCAGATTTAAAAATCCCAAAGCGAAATCCTATTCATTAGTATCTTTTCATATCTGGATCTGACAACAAGTAGGGTGAAGTGTTTTCTTCTTGGGTCTCTTTATGCATAATTTGTTAATTAATTCAAATTATTAACCCAGTTATTTTTAGGCTTTAATAATCATTTTAAACATTTGACTAAATTCTTTCACTGAGTTCAGTCAGTGTTATGTAAAAACAATCCATATGCAGATTGTTATAATTTACATATTGCTTCTACATCAATTCCTATTGCCACCCTAGTAAACCCAGGGCCCATGTGGTTGCCTTGGTGAAGCCCAAGCCTATTGATCAACTATCCCCCCCCCAAACACATAATTACAGACAGATCAATCATCTGGAGACACAAGATGGGGCCGAGCCAAAGACAACCTTCTTCTAACGATCTTTGCGGTTAGAAAGCACCGACCACGTCTGTATCCGATTGGCTCGGGGAACCATGTGACCCTGTCCAAGCCCAAGCGCTAAAAGGTAGAAAGGGCAGAGCAGGCTAAGCCCACCACAAGGAGCCTGCCTGGTTGTCTACGCAGGCCATAGAAGATCGCATTAGTTGGATGGTGTAGGCAAGTTTGACGGACCATGGCGGAGAGAGAGCGTTCGTTATGATCTATTCATCTATCTTCCACATCCCCTCCATCGCTTCTCGTCATTCAGAATAACGTGCGCTCAGTAATGAATGACATTTAATAGGACTGATTACATCTGACGTGGTTTACTTGATGCTATGCAAGAGCGGTCGTTGTGTCGCAGTCAGTGACATGTGTGGCTTTTCTGATACAGCCGAGGAGTTTGGCTGTAGAGTCATGTGCCATGTCAGCTTAACCTCAGGGGTCGTTTTCCTCTTTGTGTAAAGTTGCTAACTTTTCCGAGGGCACGTTGCTAGCAGTGGGAACGTTTCTATCATCCACAACCTTCCAGCATCAGTGACCTTGGTAAAGTGGCAGAACTTTAGTGAATATCGTTTCTCATTCTTCTCATTCTTAAATAGGATGCTTTTCCTTCCTATACCCTTTGAAATCTATACGTCAAATTAGCCTTAATGGAAATAATGGGTTTGGCTAATTGTCCTTGGCACTCACTGACTGGTAGGATAAAGATTCAAAGAAAGATGATGGTGTCATGACACCTCTGGGGAGGTCTTTCGCACTCTTTCATACACAAAAATACTCACACACACAAACATACGCAAATACACATGCACACACACACACACATACACACACATTCACACACACACACTCAATCGTACTCAAACAGACACACGCACACACATAGGCACAAACTCACACACACACACACACACACACACACACACAAACAATACACCCTCCTCTTTGTCTTTCCCACTCATTGACTTGTCACTTTGCGCACACAAACTATTTTTAGAGATATATTGTGACCTTTATGATCCACCCTTCCCTCGCTCCAACCCCCTCCCTCTTTTTCTGATTCTCTCCTGTGATACACTGAGAACATAACAGTTCTCCAGAAGGCTAAATCTCCAGTGGAATAACAAGGCTCGTACTCAGGTATTTATACAGTGCAGAGCTTCCGTTGACGTAGACAGGAGTTGGGTATCGGCCTGTTCAAGATCAGCTTTATTGTCCCACAAGGTGGAGAATTTAGCTTGTGCTTTCCCCCATGCTGCAGCCGTAACAGACAAACATTACGCATACGATAAAACAACAATGATTTTAGTGGCTAATACATAGATACAGAAAGTTACCTTGAAGCAGGCTACAGTATATACAAACGGAAAAAACAAACGTATCCATCTTCCATGAACCAACACCCAACCCAAGACACTAAAACGATTACAGACAGAGGGATACCTACATTGTGTTGACCGTGCACACAGTGCCTCTACCCTGCTCCTCTCTGTGCCTTTATCTGATTGTCATCATGTACAACACTGCTTGTGCACCATATCTGTCCACCGCTCGTCTCTTTAAGTAGCGTATATTACCACAGGCGGGCCGAAGGATCTGTCAAGTGGGGAGATGACAGAAGCGTCCAGGGCCAGGGGTTAGGATTTGACATCTTGCAGCAAGGCCGACTCAAATAGCTTGTTCCCCCTATCCCGCTCGGTCTCTCTCTCTCTCTCTCTCTCTCTCTCTCTCTCGCTCTCTCTCTCTCTCTCTCTCTCTCTCTCTCTCTCTCTCTCTCTCGCTCTCTCGCTCTCTCTCTCTCTCTCTCTCTCTCTCTCTGCATCCCAATCCACATCTCTCTCTGCGTCTTTAGCTGCATCTCTCTCTTCTCTCTTTCTCTCTGCAACTCTATCTCTCTCTCTGCAAATCTCGCGCTCTCTCTGCATCTCTCTCTCTCTCTCTCTCTCTCTCTCTCTCTCTCTCTCTCTCTCTCTCTCTCTCTCTCTCTCTCTCTCTCTCCCTCTCTCTCTCTCTCCCTCTCTCTCTCTCTCTCTCTCTCTCTCTCTCTCTCTCTCCCTCTGTGTCAGCCCCAGTCTCGTAGGTGACTTTGACTGTAACAGGGGGTGAGAAAGGGGGGGGGGGGGGGCTATAGGAATGGTTACTTTGCCAGAAAAGTGCAGGCTTGCTTTTTCCATCCCATACACCACACACACACACACACACACACACACACACACACACACACACACACACACACACACACACACACACACACACACACACACACACACACACACACACACGGACGCCACCTCCCCTTAAAGTCAGCCAGTGTTCACCTTGGGCCCCCTCCCCGTGGTGCAGGCTGCTTGCCAGCGTCTCACTCAGGTGCCCGCCGTGTCATTGGCTCTGTCATTAAAAACCTCTAGCACTTCCTGGTCAATGAACCAATCACAAGCCCCCATGATACTGACATGATGGTTTTATGCACAGAGGAAAGGAAGCATGCTCGACATAAATGGAGTGATTGAATTTCTCCATGCTGTTTTTATCTGTTGGTAAATAACAGGATTGCAGCGCAGGCAACACAATAAAAGAAAGGTTTTGGTTCCTTGAGAAAGGTACTGTTCTTAGGAGCCTTCCAACTCCAGATTGAATTGCCCTTTGAGGTATTTTTGAGAAGGAATTTTGTTGATGTATATTGTATATCCCACGATAAATATTGAGAGACAATGCAGTTTTTCTCCAGTTAGGTCATATTTCTGCCCGTGGGAATGCTTTTTATGTTTGACTCACTCACTCACATAACCTTTAGATGGTGAGTGACTGAGAGAGTGAGCGAGTGAGTAGTGGAATGATTGAGTGGGGGAGTGAGTAGGCGAGTGAGCGGGTGAATGAGTAAGTGAGTGAGCGAGAGAGTAGGAGAGTGAGTCAACACTAATATAAATCAGACAGCTCATTAAAGCAGGAGAGCTTCACTAAGTTTGCAGTGTTCCCTCATCTCAATGAGCATTTCATATTTCCATTCTCATCTGGAGCGCTCACAGTCAGTCATGTAGTGTCTACACACTCCATGCTGCGTGTGTTTGTGTTTGTGTTGGTGTGTCTGTGTGTGTTGTACCCCAGCAGGTGGTGGCTCTGGGCTGGGGTGATTACTTGTTTTATACGTGTTCCTGGTGGATGTGTACATTAATGTGCCATGTTACTGGAGTTAGTGCAGGTGGAGTTTGTGCTTGTTGTCAGGAAATGGTTTCAGCCTGCATCTCTGGGACACAGGACTGTGTGTGTGTGTGTGCGTGCGTGCGTGCGTGCGTGCGTGCGTGCGTGCGTGCGTGCGTGCGTGCGTGCGTGCGTGCGTGCGTGCGTGCGTGCGTGCGTGCGTGCGTGCGTGCGTGCGTGCGTGCGTGCATGCGTGCATGCGTGTGTGTGTGTGTGTGTGTGCGCGTGTGCGTGTGTGTGTGCGTGCTTGCGTGTATGTACGTGGGTATGTTTGCACGTACACGTGCAAAAGCATCTGTAAAAGGGTGAGGTTTAATGAGCTGAGCGCAGCACAGTGGGGGAAACAACCCCCTGACCTTCAGCCAGCTGACTAACATCATTGTGACACCCACCCATCCACCCACACCCACCCTAACACCAGCCCGTCTCCCTCTCTCTCTCCCTCTCTCTCATCTACCCTCCCTCTCCCGTCGCTCTTTCCAGTTAAACCTTGCACTAGAGTGCCCTGATGCGGTGTGATCACACAAGTAAGTACACAAGTGTGTAATAAGCAATGTGACAACGGGTAACAGCGTGTATACCTAATCTGAAAGAACGTTATGACACAGCATGTCACTACAAAGTGCGGTTAGAGTAAGGGGTCATGGTCAGGACTAAGGGATAAAGTGAGGTCCAGTCTAGGATAGGCATAGAGATATCCTTAAGTCGTACCACAACGTTGTGATATATTAAGTGCATGCTGTTACAGGTTCTGATGTTGCAGTTTGCATGTGTGATTACCTTGTTACAAGGACATGTAATGTTGAGCCGCTTTGGCTCCATTGTTCACCCTGCCTGTCCATTCACCTGTCAGTCTCTCATCACAGAAATACAACAAAAAATACACAAAATACAATGAGTCTCGAACCTTATTGGTAGTTAGTTCCCATTAGGTTTCTTGCTGTTTCATCTCGTTGTAACTTGACAAACAATACCAATTAATCATTTGCACCGATTGCACCAAACAGCAACCAAAACTGTTCATAGTGAACAGAACACTGCAGCATAATACACCAAATGACAATACATCTTAGTCAATCACCGAAGGTCATTTTAGGCGGTTCATACACAAACATCATCAAAGGGACACGATATATTTACAAACTTAATTTAGAAATGCAAACTTTTCAAGACACGACTCTGATGGTATAAAAGGGAAACATAAAAGTCACTCTCCTGTGACTTCCTGGGAGCCAAACTCCTGCTGGAACTCAAACTACAATTGCGACGGATACACTTTTTTCCTGTCTATTTTGAGACTGTCGCTTTATAAAGAACACCTTGTGTGTTTGCAGTGTCATTACCCCATTACCTGGTAAACCGCGGGTTGCTCTGCAGCTGCGACTATTTGAGCAGCGTTCTAGATTGAGGGCAGGAACTGTGCTCTTTCCTCCTGGTGTTGGGGGAGAGGAGGCTTTCTTGTGCAAAAGTCTCCAGTTTCCCCTAATGCCGACCATATGCTCTGTGCTTTCAGAGTGAAAAACGAGCATGCTTTTCCAAAATATTTGTCTTTGGATATTAATTCCACCCACCCTGTGGATTTATAGGCTATTAGGGTGTGTGTGTTTGCATTGTGTCTGTGTGCGTAGGTGTGTGTGTGTGAATTCATGAGCCATGTGTGAAGACTTCAGATGTGTCGGTCAGCATATTTCTATGTTGGTTGAAGGTCTATGAGCTGACTATGTTACAACAGGCTTCCAACCCGCCGAAGGTAAGCTGGTTGACATATTAGAAACAATAACAGGCCCAGGACTCACCCTCTCTATTATTTATGGCCCTATGGATCACTGCATTGAGAGGGACCTTATGCTATGCTATCTTATGTTTTTGAGAGGAGTGCAACAAAGCACACTTTTATATAATATTTCTTCTTGGAAATATTGGAAACCGGAAGAGTAGTATTAAATGAATTGAGTATGTACGGATTGTAGCATCTGCAGAGTGTAGGTTTTATCTTAAGAATACTGCAGCACTGAAATCATTTGCAGGGAGACATCTATGCTCAGAGACAAGAGCTATTGACAAGCAATGACGTCTCTTCTCTGGAAATGAAAAGCAAACAGGGCCGGGAATTGATCTCTACCTTTTGAGGGTATCAAGTTACCCTTCAGGAAGAGGTTTGATGAACTGCTATGCTTATGAAACCATTATGGAAAAGCAAACTTTGATCTTTTAATCTCTTTTTCTCAGACTCTCTCCTTCTTTCTCTCCATCTCTCTCTCTCCATCTCTCCTTCCTTCCCTCCATCTAGCCCTCTCTATGTCTCTTTGACTTTCGCTCTCTCTCTCTCTCTACCAGTCTATCTCTATGTCCTATTCTCTCGTTCGTCTCAGTTTATTCCCTTGCCTCAGTCCACTGCCTCCCCTCCTCTTTTCATTCTGCTTATCCAAACAGATGGTGCAAACATCTAAAGACTTCTTACACAAGTCATTAAATGTACTTCTGGGCACAGTGAAGTCTTTCTGTTGCCATTATAATAGGTTGACGGCACAGAGGAGCGTTTATCTGGCTTTGTCTCTCCCTCTGATGCATCTTGGAAGGGACGGTGCACAGTGGTACAAACTCTCAACAAATGTTATCATTGAGCGCAAACACCAACTTTTGACACTATTCAGCTGGAAAGGCCTTCAAAAAATAAGAAAAATTCCCACTGTTTTTTGCATTTTTTTTAAGTTTGAAACAGGCGAGATTTAAAAGGATGGAGGAACGTTTGGATAGTAATTCAAGTTTGATGATGGATGAGATGGCTAAATGGGTCAATGGCCAAACGATCTGTGCCGATATTGATTGATATTGATATCGGTGCAGATATGGTGGCCTGTTAAAAAAAACACGGAATTTGATTGCATGGGTCAGACTAAGATCACATGGCCACATATTGAGTTTTAGACCAATTTGGCCCACATTGTAAAAACGGATCATCCCCATCAGTCTGTTACTTGTGAGCAACATTATTCAGACTTATACAGAGAATCCCAATGCAGCTTATGAAACTCCATACTGTGACCTGGTTATCAAAGCAATTCAAAGTAGTTTTTTCGGCGCGGGTGAGTAATGGACTCAAGCAGACCACAGGAGGTATTGTACACGGAGGCCTCACCAGACCGAGACTCATACCCAAGTCACCGAAGCACATCATTGATCATTGTTTCCATGTAGTCTCTGCCAAGGGGCTGTGCTTGTTGGTGGCCGTTCTCATAGCACCTGACATCAGTTTGTTTCCTTCACACAACCACTCCCTAATTGTTCCTGTGTGGGGTGTTGTTTGTGTGTGTGTGCCAATGCTACACTTTTAATGGCAGCAATTTGTGCCCCTTTCACATAGCTCAGCAGAGGTGTAGGTTTGTTGATGCAGACACTGATTACTCTCTTGTACTTTGATATTTTGTTTTTTCTTTGCATCTATTCCTAGACCTCTTACCTTAGATTTCGACAGCCTAACAACTGTGTAACACGCTACACAGTTTTTTTTTTTTTTTTTCTCTCTTATAACAAATGTGAAGGCAACAACACATTCACAGTTAATATAGTCCAACCCAATACATTTATTTGACCTGTTTAGATTTTTCTCTTTTTTTCATTTGCATTGGGATTTGAGGTTGCACCAGTTTTGCCCTTCTACCCTCAAGTGCCATCCGCCCAATCACAGGTTAAGCACCGTCCGTGACTTATGATTGGCCTTTCAAACCTGTGTGAGTCTTCCTCCAGGCTCTGTTGTATATATGGCGTGAAATAAAAATAAAAGAGCTGAAGTCCACCAGACAGCCTCACACAACGTTGTTTTTAATGCCACTCATTGAATCGGAAAGAGGCTGGCATCGCTTGACACCAAAAAGAAAAAAAAAGAAAAAAAAAAGAAGGGGGGCTTTGCTAAAAATGGAGATATGAAAAAACAAAAGAAATAAGGGACGAAAACAAAACAAACGGAGCAACATTGAAGGCGACAGTGGGACGACGCTGTCTGATCCGTGCGACTCACATCCTCTCCTCGGCTCGCTGTCACAGTGACCTGATGGGACGTAACAAGAGGCCTCCTGTTTGGACGCCCGCACGGGAGTCTCCCCGCAGGCGGAGATGGCGTCTGTCTGAGCCCCCCCCCCCCCCCCCCCCCCCCCCCCGACCACCTCCCTCGTGTTGAGGACAACTCACCATGTAAATATAGCTCTTGTTATGGCTTCTGTTTTGAATTCAATGTAAATGCAATCATTTCTGGACTCCACCAGCTGCTCAACAGACTACAAGTTGTTTCAATGAATAATTGTGTTGCCGACACAAAGATATAGACTAAATATCACACTGTAAATCTGATTATTATTCTTTTTTTGCGACAGTCCAATATTACATTCAAGACACCCTTGCGGTCTTATCTCATATTGTAGTCGAGCATTTCCAAGAAAAAAAAAAAATCTCCCAGGTAGGCCTAATCCACTCCCTCCGGGGACGTTAAGTCATTTATATTTTATCCATACAGTATTTTTGTTGTTCATACACATAATCCTAGTTCAAGGAGAAATGATCGACCCCTGTCAGACTTTGGCCTCAAAAATCGTTTTCCCTATCGCTTCGTTTCAGTCCCGAAAAATAAAAAAAACGGCGTGAAATTGCGTGGATCACCCGTCGAGGAAAGGAAGGCAACAAATATGTTCTCCAAATGGATTACTGGAGCTCTGGCTTATCTTCCGGCGCTGGCCCGGACATGCGTCTCACAAGCTCATCCCGACGTGTCCGCAGCAGCGAGTGCCCATCCCGCGCTACGATTGACATAGGCCTACCAGCGGCAGGAAATTAATTGGGTGGCTGTCGTGAAATTTCACAGCACAGTGGAGGGGAAATAGATTTGTTTTGAGGGATGGGAGATGGATTTCTTTTTATTCTTTTTTTATTTTTTTATCCCAGAGAAACGAAGTAGATCACAAGAACACTAAATCAGACTCACAGCTGTCTGTTGTTTCTAGGTTTGTAGTTTGTATCTTCCTTGCAGGAGTTCCACCGCAATTTGCAGATGTCTGGTGCAGGAGACAGTACTTCATTACCCAGCTGTCACTAATCAGGAAGTTCCAGCCTGGGGTCACCTGGTACCAACGTCCCCTGAGCTAGGGCAAGGGAGTTGAGGGGGGATGGAGGGGGAGGGATCAGGGTATTCTCTGGAGGGTCTCTGACCTTTTCCATCACATTAACAAGAAGAAATTCAGGGCCACCGCCATTGTATAGATACGGCTTGGCATTTGATACCAAGTCACAATCACAAATAACAGATTTTCTTTTTTTTTTTCCCTAATGAGACCAACAGTAGGCTACTGCTGCAGTGTGAACATTGCAGTGATGTTGCCCGCATTTGCAGTGTTGCATGGTCGTTGGTGGAATTCCATAGGATTTATCTTAGTTGTTAAAAGAGAAAGGGTTTGTAATTTATCTTCTCATGTCCCTGAAGCAGCCAATGTGTACAAAACTACACAATGCTGTAAGCAGATATTATGTATGCAGTTTCTCAGTGGATGCCTTCTGTCCCGGCTCATGAGCACTTAATGTATATAGGCCCCCATATTGTCCTTGGCAGTCAACACACTAAACCTCTAATGCATGGAACAATGTTAGAACACTAGCCTATAGTGGAGCACCAAAGACGAATTGTTATGGGAAATATCTGTATAAAGCAATGAAACAGCAGCGATTAATTGAACAGAGACACTGTTCGCTATCCACACGTGATAAGTGACTGTTTGCTGGCAACATGGTTATTGGTGTCATGGTGACAACAATCAAGTCAGCTGATAGTGATGAAGCCGCCATTTTATGGATCTAAAAATGTCACTCCTACCTAGTGACATTTGAAAAAGCTACCCTAGAGTTTGCAAAGAGTTTTGTCAATAGTAGGATTTAAATGGGAATGTCAAGAAAATAAATTGAATTTATAATCCACTCATTCTACACCTAATCCTCCAAATTGTGTTGCTTCAACCTGAAGACATGGCTGTGGTTTGGAGAATAAAATATCTTATACTAAAAAAGGTAAATATTGTATAGTATATTTGACAACAAATGATAATCCTTCCGTTGGATGGCAATGGGTTTTACTTGTGTTTTACTGTACATTTCTGTGTCCACGCTTCCAGTTTTATTTAACTTGATTATTATAGCCAATGACAAGCTGTAAATAGTGATACATTGATGATACATTAAGAAAAGGTTATTTATTCAAACACTGCTACCTGGGCTTTTAGGAAATGACGGTACAAGAGCCCTTCTGACATTTGACTAATGAAATGACACAGCTGTACACCAATATGTTTGGCAGGAGATTATTTCTTTTATTTTTTCACCCATTGGTTTAATCAAATCATTTTTAGTGTTCAATCCAGGGAGAGAAAAGTCCCAAATAAAAAGGACTTTACAGGATGATTGATATCCAAACACATCGTTGCATCTTGGCCCAGGAATGTAATTCAACCAGGGTGTCGCTTTTATGACTGACGTCTCACTCCATCCCCAAGGATATACACGTGCAAATGCAAACACAAATAAATATAAGCCGGGACACATTTTTCACTTGTTCACACTGTTTTAGGGTATCAGGGAATCTTCTGAAATTAAATTAAAGTTGTTATATCAATTTGTAGTTTAATCAAATTGTGTTAACTTCTATTAACAACCTCGACAAATAAGTCACCACATTAGTAACAATTAACATTGAATTATATTTAGCAGATGCTTTAATCCAAAACAACAGGAAACTTAGATATAAGTAGGGGTGAGGGGATTGGTTTGTCCATACCAGGATACCTCTCTGATATCCCTCAACAGCCTCTTATTATACTAATCAATAAACTTTACTGCACTTTCATTTGAACCTGTGCTTGTGTGTTACCGTATGTGTACGACGGCCATGTTTGGCAGACACAACAGAGAACTGAATCAGAGGGAAAAGACAGGAGGTTTAAAAAAATGGGAAAGAGTTGGTGTGTCACCTCTGGTCTACAGCCGGCAAGCCTCTCCCTCTCTTGCTCTCTCTCTCTCTGTCTCTCTGTCTCTCTGTCACTGTTTCTGTCTCCATCTCTGTCTCTCCCTCTCTCCCTCTCCCATTTCATCCTTTCTGCTCTTTTGCGCATGGGTGACCACCCTTGTGTCTTGTTTATTTCACCCTCTGTGTCTCCTCCTTGCACTCCTTCCTCTCTTTTACCCCTTTCTCCATCCATCCTTCCATCTATCTCTCCATCCATCTGTCTAGCTGTCTGTCTTTCTCTCTGTCCGTCTAACAATAACCCAAGCTCTCTGCAGTGCTGACAGTCTATTCTCTTGGTTCCAACTGTTCTGCACTGTCAGTAAAGAATACCATGCATACACATACAAACACACACACACACACACACACACACACACACACACACACACACACACACACACACACACACACACACACACACACACACAGAAATGCATCCTCTTCTGTGTGTATTCACATGCAAACACATGCAGACCCACACATATACATGCAGTGTGGATTTGATTACTTGACAGAACACTCTAGTGCATGGCAGGTTACCATTGTACCCTGCAGCTATTGAAGAAGTATTAGAAAAACCTCCTGCGAGAACGCCCACTGACAACACTAGCACACACCACACACACACACACACACACACACACACACACACACACACACACACACACACACACACACACACACACACACACACACACACACACACACACACACACACACACACACACACACACACACAAGACAGAAAACAACACAAGCCATCTATCTTCTAATCGCAGCGGGGCATAGCTGTCAATTATGTTCTATCTTGGTGCCTGCATAGTTTAATAGTACAAGTTTTCTGTTGTGTCAACAGCTCCTAGACTACAGTGTGTTAGTTGTGTTTAAAGGATTTTTCAACCTAGACCCTATCTTGCCATCATTTTGGGTACAAGGGACTAATGATGACAAGTTTTGAAATTGGTCCAGTATAGCGCGATAACTGCAGACATAATCCGTGAAACGGGCTGCAATGTAACCCTTTGGGGCAATAGCGCGCTGTCAATGAATGTCACTGACAGGCTGAGATGGTTTTTATAATTGCCTGACCAAGTCTCACTCAAGGAGAATTCCTGCTCGGAAATCTCGAGAGTTGAGTTGTTGCAGCACGATAACGGAAAACACCTAACTGAGCGCTGGGGAGAGGAGTGCTGGTAAGTGTTGTTGTGTCGGACTCCAGAAAGCCTAGCGTGTTCTTATCGAAAGGATTTGGGTGGAGAACAGTTGAGATTTCCTGCAATAACTGAGCTTTTCAGAGCGAGGGATTTCTGAGCAAGCCGTCCCCTTGAGCTAAACTTGGGTAGACACAACCACAAATAGACCTGATAAAGCGAAGGGTAAAGTAAAAAGTTGTATTTCTCTGTAGGGATCATTGCCATAAAGTTGTCAGACGCTTATAATAACAATCCAAATCTGTCAGCGGAAAAAACAAGCACTTTAAGAGGACGTACATTCAAGGGGTACTACTGCCTCAAAGGATTACATTGAATCCCTTTTTCGCGGATTACCGCTGCACCGTTCTGGATCAAAAGTTCCTTAGACCCAAATGATGGGAAAAACAAAATAGGCTATCTTTAAGTGGTAGGAGCCGGCTCACATGAGTACGAGTGATCCAGTGTGGCAGTTTATACAACCACAAGCTTCATCCTTAGGAGGTCACTGTATAGCGTCACTAGACAGCCATGTGATGGTTAGTACTTTAAAGGTACCCAGATGTATGCACTTTAGGACTTTAGGACAGGTACAATAAGACAAAAAAGAAAACTCCCTGGAAAGCATGAATTTCTCATGATGATATAGCATACCACTCTCTATAATTTAATAATATTATTAGCAAGAGGCATTAAAGTGCATGCTTGCCACACGCACGTACCCACATGCACACACACCAAAGTATGTTAGCAGCTTTTGAATTAATTTCTAAGTCAATTGATGGGGTTAAGTGTCTGTGCAAAAAATCTATGGAGAGAGTGTGTGAGTGTGAGTATGTGTGTAGATGTCGGTCCTGATGGAGTGAGCGAGGCTGAGGTCTAAATCACACAGGTCCAGTTGGAAATGCGAAAGCAAAACAAACCAGAGACATCTGAGGAAGTGAGGTGTGTACACACGCTTGGGGAAATGCGGGCATACAGAGAGACTACACACACACACACACACACACACACACACACACACACACACACACACACACACACACACACACACACACACAGTACTGCATGGAAATACACACACACACACACACACACACACACACACACACACACACACACACACACACACACACACACACACACACACACACACACACACACACACACACACACACACACACACACACACACACACACACACACTCCTTCCTGTTAAACTGACCCGCCCCCTCTTGGTTTCTATGAATCAACAAGCAGGTTTCAGCTGTGCCTGGTCATTATGGGGATGAGGAACACCTGGCAGTTAACACACAGCTAGCTACAGCAACTCATTCTGCTGGTGTGGAGCTTCACGTTCTTATAATACATCGTGGGTCCCATTAGGCAAGACATACATTGTTGTCAGATAAAAGTCTACTGTACCCTGAAACAGGTGTATTTTTGTATTTGTTACAGTACAGTACAGGTGTATTTCAGTCGGCTATCTGTTGTTTGGGCTCATGGAATGCAACAATTATGCAAAATCCTATTTTTAGTTGTGCTCCATATTCTCTGAAAGGCGTGCATTTTATTTTTACTTTTTTCATTTCTATTTCACAATCTGTCCTTGGATACTTGTGCAGCTTAAAACAACCTACTGCTCTTTTTAGGCTAATTTGAATGAATTTATGGCTGGTAAATGTAATAATAGATGGTACGAAACAACACGTAAGCTACAAACGAAGGGGCCACGTTATCCTAGTGGCGCACACTCTTAAAAATGTTGCTTCTCACGGACAAAGTTCCTGTGATCCGACTACGCCGACGCTCCGGAGACCAGCCGTAGCCATACAACATCTTGAACGGCATCACCATCAGGGGGGCGCGGAGTCAAATACAGCCCGAGTCTGGTGATTGACAGCTGTTTTCAAACCCCTGCGGTCCACCTACAACTCAGCTGAGAGCGCTGGGGCGTGGCCCACGTGCCCTTGAAAGCCTGCCTTCATCTGCTTCAGTTCATGTTTGGCTCGCTCCATGAACTCCATGCAGCTTGTTTGTTTTTGCCCCTCATCCTTATTCATACCCGCTGCTGGCCACCTGCATGGCTTCCTCAGAGGCGGCCAGACCCAGAGAGTCGAGAAGGTGGATTAAGGTGAAGATGGTTTACCTATAGTGCTGCTTCAGTGGTTTTCACGTTTGTTTACAATATTGTCATTTGATGGAGGCATTATGCAGTGGTTTGACACGCTGTATGAAGTTTCCTCCTCGCTAGCACCATGCAAGGGAATTTTTAATTCATGAAGCATATTCTTCAATTCTGTGAATACTTAAACAAATACAATCTACATATAAATTCTGTGAATACTTAAACAAATACAGAGGATTTGTACGGGAACTAACAATTCTGGATACTAATTCTGGTTCTTCTCTTCTACTTTTCTTGCTGTAAAATATTTTAATAATTTGCTTGTTAAATAATTGTTGACCACATAGTGAAAGAACCAGAAGTTATGTGGTTCCATAAAAGCCCGGTAAATAAGAAAAAAATTATAATACTAAACAAAATCATAAAGGCTGTGCCCCTGACCATGTGCTGTCTGATGAGCTTATTAGCTAATTGGTTGAATTTTATAATGTTTATTTGAAAGAAGGACGCAGCTGCCTCGTTATCGTCAAACGTGCCCGCATAGATCAAAGGACCCAGTTCTCCCTTTCTGTGTGTAAGTGTGTTCATTAACAGTCGCAATGTTATATTTTTCAGAGATTTCTTCCCAAGAATATACTTTGCTTTCCCTCTTTACATAATAATATTGTGTTCAATAATTTATATGTTAGCAGTTATGCTAGTTTTAGAATGAAGCGGTGCTGCTGTTATTTAGTTTAAAGTCGTGTTAAATACAGTATTATTGCTGTGTGGGTGTGATTACGCGTTTTCTTGGCGGTCCTCCAGTGACTTGCTGAATAACTTATTTGAAGAATCCCTCATTTATGGTTTTAAACTTTACTGGTCGTCGTTGGGTTCAAAAACAGGGCCCAGTGCCGGACCACACTGGTGCTAATGGTTGTTTGTGGGGTTTATTGAGACAGAGCTGCAGCCGAATATTTGTATGTTTGGGGCATTACGAATTCAGAGTCAAGGCAACTGGAGAATATCCTCCAGCATTTAATGAGAAACATACTGACAGCCTCTAAAGCGATTACCACAACACTTTGTAGCCTTTAGTTTTGTAGCCTTCTTTAAAACAAAGCATGCTAATGAGCACAGCGTGGGACTTGTGGTGAGAGTTGTATTCCCTTACAATCAAAATATATAAATTGCCACAGGTACGTTTAAATGGTCACGCTGAGTACTTCCGCCATTATCTTTCTCTCTGCTTGAGGATGAATATAAACGATATGAAAGGCTGTCCTGATCCTCTTAATATTTCAGAATCGAATTGATTTATATTCTGTTTGATCTCAATATAAAGCAACAGCGGCAATCATCTGTGCCCATGCTATGAACCACGCTTTTGTGTGGTCACTTCTGTGTCCACACTCTTAATGGGCTGCACACTGGGAACACATTGGTCAGCCCTTCCAACCCTTGGGAAGATTTAACTGCAATGCATCAAACGTACACAACATTTGTTGTGTACATTTGTGGATGTTAGGCAATGGAAACCTTCAACTTGTTTGAGAATACACTACATGCAAATGAAAGATGTGCGTATATTCGCTATGGTATCATTTTTGCGTCTATCACAACAGATCTTGTGATAGACGCCCCCTTAATGACGAATGATAGCTTATCCCAGATGTCTGGAGGGTGCTCTCTGCACTTCTCTGGCGAAGTCTGCAATGCTGGAGAGGCAGTAGTGAGGTAGTAGATAAAGATGATCTTGTGTAAAAGGACATGAGAGTTGGATAACCTCATCATGCCGTTCCATGACTTAAGAGAATGAGACAGCTTTCAAACAGCTATGGTGGAAAACCATTATTGTTTATGCTTTCAACAGGTCAAATATATATAAAAATTGTGTTTTACAGATGTCCTAGGTTCTTAAACTCGGCGGATGATTAAGTGATTGGTTGCAGATACTGCGGTCTTTCCAAGGAGGGCCAGCCTAGGTCATGGTCTTTTCAGGAGAGATAATTGATTATTTTTAATATGTCAAATGTCACCAATAGCCTTGAGGGAAAACCGCTAGCGAGGAACTGATCATGCTTTAGAGGACACACCAAATTTTATGGACTTTTCTTCGACCAACTGTGTTGTCGTGGCTGTTATGTGACGTGTTATGTGAGATGACCGGAGGCAGTATATTTTATAACCTTCCAAGGGTTATGGGTCCGATTGCCAAAGGCTGTGTACCTGTAGGTATCCTTGAGTGAGACGCCTAGAGAAAGCCTACATCCTACTTAATAACATGTAACTAAATGCACTACCAGAATAGCATTCTGAATCAATCAATCAATCAATCAATCATTATTATATGGCCTTTATTAACACAAAATCAACTTTTTAAATGGTTTAACATAAAGGTATTATAAAGGGAGTATTGTAAACCCCTTTGTAAAAGGAAGAGAGATACACATCTTCTTAACTTGTCAATTTAAGGCATTGAGCCTATACTTCAATTGGGCAAGTCTATGAATGTGTTACAATTGTAGATTCCTCTCCCAACCTCATTCCAGGCTGTACCTGGCATTGCAGATGGCATACCCCAATCCCCATTGTATTTCCTAGTCCCAGAGTGAGCGCTTGCCTGTTGTGACCACACTCTCGAGCCTCCAATGGCCAGCTCTGTGTAACAAACTGACAGCCAAATCACTGAGTCCCCACAGATGGCAGCATCCAAAAGGTCCAAAAAAACACACGTGACAGTTAAGCTTGAGGTGTACTTTAATGTTTGAAACCTTCGGGTACAAATTGTATTATCTCGTATTGCCTGTATTCCATGAACTATGTGCCATATTAGTGCCAGACTATTATGAAAATATGTTCTGCCCTTCTAAGGCAAAAATCCAGCACCTTTACCCGTGATAAAAATCACAATGGAATATCTGTGTTTTTCAGCTACACTGTGAAATGTCAAATATCATAAATAACGTCAGTAACGCTCTACTGTCTACCTGTATACAGTTAAAATGCTACATCTAATGCTAGCTTGATAGACATTAATACAGGATTTCAAATACTCTAAATGATAATAAAACTATTTTCTAATGCGCTCATCACTATATCACTTAGGCATGTAGCGGCCTTGATTTGCGTTTGTGAAGCATTTTTGGAGTCACTCTGAGGTTGTTTGTGATAAGTTTAAATATAATTGTTAAACTTAGTCTATTTGGTTCTCATTATTTGGTGTATTGACGAGAGAGGGGGTGCATTTGTTTTGTACAGCTTTCATATAGTGTACATTTGTACTTGTTCTGTAGCTTGGGGCAAGACGCAGTACTTGGATTCACTGTAGTGCACTCAAAATTTCCGGGGTTCCCTGTAGGTTTACGGCTTCGTCCCTTTGGGTGTTGCTGAGCGCTGCCTGTAGTGTTGTGGTGGCCGCGGCTAGCAGCAGATGTCTCGGGGGCATATCCATGCGCTCGGGGGGAGGCGCCAGCGTGCTGGTCTTCTTTTCCGCCCTGTGGGCTTCAGTGCGTAAATACCCGCTACCAGTAGCCACATGAAGACTAGGGTTCAGCTTATTAAGATAGATTTTGGTATAGGTAGCCAGCTAGAGGGAACGCACCGTCGGCAAGGTTGTTAAGTCTCTAGTGTGCAGCGGAAGGGTCACTTGGTCTGCGCTCTTGTGTCCATATACATTCTGCACTGGTTTTGAAGCTGTTCAGTCTGAGCCATGGCTGGCATAGAAACGTTGGTTTGTATGGTAAAGAGTTGGATGGTTTGGTAAAGAGTTTGTTGGTAGGTTGGTAGGGAGTTGTTTGGTTGGTCGGGAGGTGAGTTGGTTGGCAGGGAGATGAGTTGGTTGGTAGGGAGATGAGTTGGCAGATATTGTAATACAGTATCAATCAAAAACAAACATTGAACCCCCAGTTGGTTCAATAAACCCAAAGTATTGTTGGTACGTTTAACAAACAATAACAATACAGCAAAGGAAAACAAACAGAAAATAAGGTGAACCACCACGGGTTTGGGTTAATTAGTCCAAAGTCACTCGATCACAGGGGGGGCTATCCTAAAGATGGTTGACCCTCAGCTACACCAGATACAGGAGCCATACTTGGCACACAGCTGCCTTAAATAAGGGCCCTGATTAGGGTAACAGACCATTTTCAGGCTGCATTCAAGAGGACTATGTTCAGAGAGGTTCACTAGGGCTTCTGCGCTGCTACACTAGCCTTACAGTAATCTCAAACTCTGGCACTGCAACTGACAACTGCTGCGTCCTCTTCTCGTCTCCGGGTCCCCCCGCCTCCCTACGGTGAACAGCTATTGGCAGGGCTTCCCGGTTTGTCTTTCCCTTTTCTCTTTGTCAGCACTAGCAGCATCTTCTGCTTTACTGGAGAGTAACGGAAAGCTACGCCAGGGGTCAGTGGACATTGATTATATGAGTGGAATCCTCCTTCGCCTCGGTCTCCCTGCCCCCCTCCCCCCGTCTCCTGTATTTACTTAATCAACTATTATGCTTCCAGTGCCTTTCCCACTCGATCCCTTGGCTTTCATCACGGAGCAGGGGGGCGAGCGCTGAGTGCTACTTAAGATCTCTGGGGGAGTTTGACCGAGGGAGAGGGGAGAGAGACGATAGCCTGAAACGTTGTCGATTCATGCTAAAGTATCTTAATCTTCGTTTTTTGGTTTCGTCTTGGCTTCGGGTAATTTAGAGGCCTGTTGTAGGGCGGCACAATTATGACTGGGATAATGATGGCGATTATTTTGCCTGACTTTGTGATTGTGATCATTCCATTATGATTATGAATAACATTCTTGTACTGTGGCGCCACTGTATGTTAAGAATATGTATACTTAAAGGGACACTATGTAATATTTTGAGTAATTTATTACCTCAAATCAACATATTCATTCATAAATAAGTCCTCATTGGTGTAAAATTATTTCTGCCAAAAATCTCACTTATCCTCCTGAGCGAAGAATAATTAATATTAATATCAATATGGTTACATAGGACGGGTAAGCTTCATGGAGGCTTCCATTTTCTTCCGGTCTATGAGCTGCCGAGAGGGTCAAAAAGCACTACGTCGTACAGGAATTGCAAACGCGTTTTCACTCTGAGCCAACGTGACGGTGGAACAGAGCTTAGTTTAGCGAGACGAGTTTTACCGGCAAATTTGAACATGCACCGCATTTGTTTGAAAGACAATAGTTATGCCACGCCACAGGAGAAGGAATCATCGACGCCAAAAAAACGACGATGTGTAAGCATGTATAACATGGTTTTCCATGGCAACGAGATGGGCGCTCCTATGTTTGAGCGACTTGTCATTGAAAGGCTACTTTATTACATATTTAATTTACTTTTTCATATTTTTGTCGAGTTTAAATCGTGACAATATTCTTATGACTTATGGATACTGTCAAATGCGTCGGAGGAATTCAAAAGCCATTCTTCATCAAGTTATGGAGGTTTATTCTCTGCTGGGGTCACCACGTATCCAAATCCACCAAGACGCACTTACGCTAGAGCGGACCTTCTGGAGCTTCAACTCGCTTGCCAGACAGTTGATTTATCACCCGAATAACTGGATTTCATACCAACAACTCTGATAAAGAAGACAATACGGAGGAAAAGAAGACCGAGAGGAGGAATTAGGAACAGGATAGGAGACGAGGAAATAAACTCGTTGCCGACTGGGGCGACTAACTGGCGGCGCGTACAGTCGCAGCGGCCCCTCTTGAGATCTGTGAGATTGAGATTGAATGTGTGAGACGTCCTACGAACGTAGTTTATGACAGGGAAACAATATTAAACATTAGGACATTGAGAGCGAGTAACATCACTGGCATTCGCTGGCATCTGGACATACTACGCAAACACACTAACGGACACTGTGACACCGTGCCCGCAACTGCCCGGAGGAGGAAGCAGCAGAGACGGGTTGGACGTAAACAAACTGAACAGCTTCTTTCAGCTCCTACCCTCCAAGAAACGCTATCGCAGTTTAAGATGCTCCACCACCAGGCTGCGGAACAGCTTCCTACCTCAAGCTGTCAGGATGCTCAATGCACCAGCGTCCCAGATCTTCTCACTGGACTTTATTTATTATTTATTTATTATTTATTTATTTATTCATCATTGGGACGTTTGTTTGTTTGTTTGTTTGAAATGTATGTTGATCTTGATCCGTGAGAAACGCCTTCTCGTTTTGTTGTTCAATCAACAAAATGACAATAAATTTGATTTGATTTGATTTGTCCAGTTGTCCACGAACCTCATCATCACTCGAATGACTCGATGAGGTAGCCTAGTAGGTGTCATGTCACAGCTTCTTGGCACATACTGCCCACCGTCGTTTTTGGACAAGCGAGCACTATTAGTTTGAATGCAATATAAAATTGTACCACTAGATGGGACTAATTTTTACACAGTGTCCCTTTAAGCAATTGTTGAGTTTTAAAGGTTTGTATTTTATTTTTTAATGAAACAGGCAGGCAAAATCTGACTTATTTAATTTAAATTACGACCATTCCCGATCAGCTATTGGCAGGGGTTAAAACCTAGTTTACCATGGCTGGTTACTCAAAATGACCTACTCTACCTTTAAGATTACTTAAATAAATAAATAAAATGTTACCAATATATATATAATACAAGCCAGAGTCCCAGGGAGGCCTACGCTAGTGGTTGGTGGTCCACTTTTAGCTGGTTTGAGTTTAAGAGCGAGTAGTTCAGCCAAAGGTAAGTAAACATGCCTCACTACCATTTCCTGTTCTTTAACTCCAGACCATCTTCACGGCCAGAGAGCAGTTATTTTAGTGGTTAAGAAACTAGAATCCAAAGTGGATCTTTTTCATTCTTATACTTTAAGTATCTTGTGATTATGAATGCACATATGGGTATAATTGCTATAATAAGGCTTTTATTAACTTTTGATTACACTGGCGCAGAGAGCAATCAGTTATGTACAGTGAATCCCAAATGCACAGACTATGTGATTTGTGGCAACCGTTAAGTAGATTAAAGGGAGTCCTCAAACCATGTGAACATTTTCATGAATGACTGGGTTAAGTAATAAACTACACAGAAGAAACTAAGCTCAATCATCTAACCCTAAGAAGAAATGAACCACAAGTTGGCTCCTTCACCATGCAAGGCGCATTCATTTAGTCGTGAGCCTTCTGTGATGAAAAAGCTGCTTGTTCTTGCTCTGTTTTTATGAAATATGCCGAAGACAATTGGCCTAATGTCTCCCACCTTACGGCCCGCCGTCAGGAATTATTGGGCAGCTCAACGGCAAGCCTTCTGATCAATTTCCATATGCTTTAAATGCCCTCCACTGAGATGGCCTGCCAGGTCCTATGAAGCTTTGATCTATGGGCACATCTATCAGAGTGGCGTGTGTGTGTGTGTGTGTGTGTGTGTGTGTGTGTGTGTGTGTGTGTGTGTGTGTGTGTGTGTGTGTGTGTGTGTGTGTGTGTGTGTGTGTGTATGGCAGTCGATTTGGTAATGTGTGACATGTGTGCTTACACCGTGCATGTGCACCAACCATTTGGTTTTGGGTCTGTCTCTATATACATAGCTATATATTTTTATCTATACATATATATATACGTGTGTGTGTGCCCTCTTTGAAACGTCCCAGATCATCGGGTGTGTTCATGTGTATGATTAACTCAGTTTTGTGTGTGTGTCCTGTGTGTTTGTCTGTGTGTGTGTGTGTGTGTGTGTGCGTGTGTGTGTGTGTGTGTGTGTGTGTGTGTGTGTGTGTGTGTGTGTCCATGTGTCTGTGCAGCATGAGTGCACAATTGTGTGCGTGTGTGTGTGTGTGTGTGTGTGGTGTGTTTGTGTGTGGTGTGTCCAATTATGTGCATGTGTCTCTGGTTTCATGTGTGAGTGTATGCACATGTGTGTGTGTGTGTATGTGCCCTCCTATTTTCCTTCTGCCATGAATCGTCCCCAGATGCGCACATGCGTGTCCCCATAGCATGTCCCCATAGCGTGTGCGTGGGGGGAATTTCCCAGCGGAAGCACGTCTCAGGTTTGGCTCTTGCTGACAGGGACAGAACTGCATTGGCCCTGTTTTGATGGATGCCCACCGTTAATGCAGAAGTGGGGGTGAGGATGCGAAGGGGTGAGGGGTTGTGTGGAGCATCAATCTCTACAGGCTGATTAATAACACACAGACCATGGTCAATATTTATACACCAGGACAGAGGGGTCCTCCTGGAAAGCCAGCCCCCCCCCCCAGGTCCCCCGCTAAGGTAAATGATCTTATTAGAATATAGTGTGTGTGCGTGCATGTGTGAGTGTTGGTGCTATTTTCCATTAACGTGGAAGTGGAAGGGGTTGAGGTGCTGTGTTTTTCAACGACCCTAGCTTCCATGCAGTGATGGAGTTTGAAAAATTGTCAAGTTACGATTTGCAATCTGCACCCTGGAACAATGCACTGCGTACATCCGAGCAGCCAGGAAAAAATAAACAATACACTCCGCCAGACACCTGACAAAAGCAGTGCATTTTCCACTCTAACTGCTGTGCTGTACAATAGTTCCATCCCCCCCCCGTCCCCACCGTCCTCCCTCCCTCCCTCCCTCCCTCACCGCTGTCTCCCTCACCGCTGTCTCCCTGCAGCGTCTCCGATGGCTGCAGACTGATGCAGCAAATGCTGGCAATCGGAGTACAAATACAACCAGCATCCCTAATTAAAAATGCATTGATACGGTCGGACACACGGTGGGGGTCCCGCGGGAGGCTATAATTGTGCTTCCGCTAACTGTACAGCGACACGCCGTCGAGGGAGACCTGCATGTGAAGAGCTGATGTCATCATCATCACCGGCATCAGCATCCGCGTGTAATCTCTGAGGTAACGGATGACATTGCAGATTTATCGGACCTGCACAGACGCCGCAGTTAGCAGAAAGTTATTTTTGGGAACGAGCTCGCGGATATTTTGACACCACGCTGTTCCGTTTCGAAACGCTCCTTCTTTTTCTTTCCGTTTTATCGGACGCATCGTGGAAGGCTGTACCCTTGTGATGTCGGCGCAGCATACAATATGATATAACAAGGAATCACTGCCACTCAAAGGGCAAGGCTCCGCTCTTGCTACGTGAACCCAGGCTAAAGAACTAAAACCTGAACGGGGAAAGAAGTCTGAGATAAGAGGCCGAGGAGAGAGCGTCCAACACTCTGCTGCCTGTCACTGATTGAAGCCTCTGTAGCCGTCTGCTCTGGGTCAAAGTGTGTGCATATCCGTCTCTGTTCAGACACACAAACACCCTTAGTCACACTAGAGAGCGCACACACACACACACACACACACGCACCCATTCACACGCGGCTCCTTCCTTCCGTCTCACTTTCTTGATTATTTTTCAGATTCTCTCTCTCTCTCACTCCCTCTCTTCCTCCCAGACTGCATTGCAGCAGCAGCACCAAGCTATGGCCTGCCGCTGGGCCGGTGCCAAGGCTGGGGCTTGCCAGCGAGTATATGAGGACAAGAGAGGATGGAGGTGGAGAGAGAGAGAGAGAGAGAGAGAGAGAGAGAGAGAGAGAGAGAGAGAGAGAGAGAGAGAGAGAGAGAGAGACGAAAGAAAGAAAGAAAGAAAGGAAAAATATCAAAAAGGAAAGAAAAAAAAGAAAGAAAAGTTATAAAGAAGGAAAGAATTAGATAATTAATGAAAGAATGAAATATAGAATGTGCCATTGTTCCTCACAGTGGAAAAATGCAATGCCTTGCACATGAGCTTACGGCCCTCTTTTTAATTCACATCTCTTCTATTTCATCTGACCATATTGGTAACGAATGGCACAGCCTGGCTGATTGATCTGGACACCAGTGAAAAGATCAATCATATTTCAGTGAGGGGGGGGGGGGGGGTTGGGTCAAAGTAGCTCATCAGAATGTGTGTGCATGTGTGTCTTTGTGTGGTGTGTCTCTGTGTGTACGTGTGTTGGTCGACAGGGAAGAACTGCTGAGGTCCAGGAAAGCTGGAGTCCATCTGCAGGCCCATAACTCACCCCGACTGACGGACTGCCAGGGAGAAGGAGATGGAGAGGGTGTGTGTGTGTGTGTGTGTGTGTGTGTCTGTGTGTGCGTGCGTGCGTAGGGGGTTATGGAGAGTGAGGTCAGTAGGGAGTCAGAAGGGGGAGGCGGGGTCAGAGATGCGGGCTCGGGATTAAAGGAAGATGGTCTCTAGTGCAAGCCCTGTCAAACTCAGAGTGCGACTTGAGAATCACAAGTCTGTCACCAAATACGACCCCTCTTAGTGCTGCAAACATCTTTTCTATTTTTTCGACCTATGAATGCTTTGAAAGTTGCACTGTGCGGTTCATTCCAAAGCGTCCACATATCGGCATTGCAGTATTATTCTAGTAATATGGTTAGGCAGTATTGTGTCTGTGTCGGTCACACATCAAAAACCAAATATAGAGGCATTTTACACTGATAAACTACGCTCTCTGATCTTAATACATATACTGGTGACAGCTTTTTGCCAAGTTCTACTTTCAATAAGTCCCCCGTTTGCACAAATGTTTTAAGTTAGAGCCAAATCAAAAGTTGGGATCAAATCCAAACCACAGAAAAACCACAAAAGAATCCTCTTTATTCAAACAGATGGAAACAGATGCCTGTCTGAACTAAATCTCTCCTAAATCTCCAAGCCAGTGGTGACAGGGCCGATACGCTCATCTCACTCTAAATACCCAAACAACGCCAGAAACCAGATCTATTTGAAGGAATCCAGGTTAACTCATGGTCCTACGGGCAACTAGCAAAGGGATTCTACACCGGATCCTTTAAACAACACTAGACCGATAGAGACTTTGACTTGAATACAAGGTAAAAGACAACAACAAGAACTACAAGGGGAGAAATATATATCAATACCAGGATCACTTGTTCATTCCAAACATGAGCTGCATGGGCCTCAAACTGGGTGTGGTTTCAGCCTCACAGCAGGACACCAGGAACAGTCCAGATAAGTCAAAGATGAAACTGAAGATGAAGTAGAAGAAATATTGACCCTAAGCAGCCTTAGAGAAGGTTTTGGAGTAAACGCCCAGTCTTGGAACGGTGGAGCAGGGCCGAGGCAGAGGCTGCTTGAATTATGTTTATGGTCTGCATCTCAGACATAACAATGTCTTGTACATCTGAACAGGCTGAACCCATTGGGTCATCGTTGTATCCTTTGTGTAAACTGTTTGATTACACAATTCCAGATACAATCGAGATCGCAAAAACTCTTGTGAAATCTGGAACGTTGTCTTGTCTGAACAGGACCAACCCTGTAGAGCCTCTCTGATCTTAATACATATACTGGTGACAGCTTTTTGCCAAGTTCTACTTTCAATAAGTCCCCCGTTTGCACAAATGTTTTAAGTTAGAGCCAAATCAAAAGTTGGGATCAAATCCAAACCACAGAAAAACCACAAAAGAATCCTCTTTATTCAAACAGATGGAAACAGATGCCTGTCTGAACTAAATCTCTCCTAAATCTCCAAGCCAGTGGTGACAGGGCCGATACGCTCATCTCACTCTAAATACCCAAACAACGCCAGAAACCAGATCTATTTGAAGGAATCCAGGTTAACTCATGGTCCTACGGGCAACTAGCAAAGGGATTCTACACCGGATCCTTTAAACAACACTAGACCGATAGAGACTTTGACTTGAATACAAGGTAAAAGACAACAACAAGAACTACAAGGGGAGAAATATATATCAATACCAGGATCACTTGTTCATTCCAAACATGAGCTGCATGGGCCTCAAACTGGGTGTGGTTTCAGCCTCACAGCAGGACACCAGGAACAGTCCAGATAAGTCAAAGATGAAACTGAAGATGAAGTAGAAGAAATATTGACCCTAAGCAGCCTTAGAGAAGGTTTTGGAGTAAACGCCCAGTCTTGGAACGGTGGAGCAGGGCCGAGGCAGAGGCTGCTTGAATTATGTTTATGGTCTGCATCTCAGACATAACAATGTCTTGTACATCTGAACAGGCTGAACCCATTGGGTCATCGTTGTATCCTTTGTGTAAACTGTTTGATTACACAATTCCAGATACAATCGAGATCGCAAAAACTCTTGTGAAATCTGGAACGTTGTCTTGTCTGAACAGGACCAACCCTGTAGAGCCTCTCTGATCTTAATACATATACTGGTGACAGCTTTTTGCCAAGTTCTACTTTCAATAAGTCCCCCGTTTGCACAAATGTTTTAAGTTAGAGCCAAATCAAAAGTTGGGATCAAATCCAAACCACAGAAAAACCACAAAAGAATCCTCTTTATTCAAACAGATGGAAACAGATGCCTGTCTGAACTAAATCTCTCCTAAATCTCCAAGCCAGTGGTGACAGGGCCGATACGCTCATCTCACTCTAAATACCCAAACAACGCCAGAAACCAGATCTATTTGAAGGAATCCAGGTTAACTCATGGTCCTACGGGCAACTAGCAAAGGGATTCTACACCGGATCCTTTAAACAACACTAGACCGATAGAGACTTTGACTTGAATACAAGGTAAAAGACAACAACAAGAACTACAAGGGGAGAAATATATATCAATACCAGGATCACTTGTTCATTCCAAACATGAGCTGCATGGGCCTCAAACTGGGTGTGGTTTCAGCCTCACAGCAGGACACCAGGAACAGTCCAGATAAGTCAAAGATGAAACTGAAGATGAAGTAGAAGAAATATTGACCCTAAGCAGCCTTAGAGAAGGTTTTGGAGTAAACGCCCAGTCTTGGAACGGTGGAGCAGGGCCGAGGCAGAGGCTGCTTGAATTATGTTTATGGTCTGCATCTCAGACATAACAATGTCTTGTACATCTGAACAGGCTGAACCCATTGGGTCATCGTTGTATCCTTTGTGTAAACTGTTTGATTACACAATTCCAGATACAATCGAGATCGCAAAAACTCTTGTGAAATCTGGAACGTTGTCTTGTCTGAACAGGACCAACCCTGTAGAGCAAGCAAAGCCAGCAGGCCATTAAACACACCCGGGACAGACCAGTTCGACCCAAACATTCCAGAGTTGCATGGCGCACACTCAACCGCCCCATCCTGTCCTTCAAGACAACGGCAGGTCACATGAAAGGGCGATTGGGCTTCTGGAAGAAGAATGGCCCTAACTGCTATTATCTGTCTTTTCTTGTCTTGTCTTTCCCTTCCTTTCTCTCACACTCTTTCACACACTAACACACACTCGCCGACACACACACACGCACACGCACACGCATGCACACACACACACGCACGCCCGCACACACACACACGCACGCCCGCACACACACGCACGCCCGCACACACACGCACGCCCGCACACACACACACGCACGCCCGCACACACACACACATACACACGCAACACAACCTTCAGTCCGACACACCAATCCTTGTCTCTTCAACGTGATTTCTTAGACCTTTACTCCTCTTTTGTTAATGTTCCGCTCACTTAATTACCTCACAGTGACATGGAGCGCCACACGCTCAATCTCTGGCCTTTTGTCAGAGTGTCGCTAAGCGACCTCACCGCCCGCCCTCTCTCTTTCACTTTGATGTGGAAGTATGCTCCGGCAAAACGAAAATGAAACTGAAACAACCAATTCTCCACTGACACTGATTGTTGAACACTGCGCACAATTATTGTCCATAAAGGAAGAAAGAAAGCGGTTGTCATCTGATAGGGCGCCCATTAACAGCGGGCAAGATAAAGGATGAGAAGACAAGAGGAAGTAGGAACAAAGAAAAAGACGGAGAAGGAGAAGACGGGGAAACGTACCGGGCCATTGAGTTGTTCAGTAGTTCTTCGGTTTTCGTCTCGTCCGTCTTTTGTGGCGAGGAACCCAGTGATACGTTTGATGTGAGTGATGATTCACCTGTTGCCGTCGCGTTTTTCATCCACATTTATTGAAAGGGGGGGGGGGGAAACGATCATGGCATACGATCAATACTGCAGTAACTATAAATGTCAGGGGGACCAGAAATAGTACAGCTGTAGTAGAGTAAGGATGTGCTCAATCAATGCAAGTCAAACACTTGCAACAAAAGTACTGTAGCATGCAGCATCGGTGCTCGACAAGGGTCCTAGCAAAGGGTTGCTCTCATGGTGTCGCAGCATGTACGGGGGGGACCCTGAGGGCACTTAGCCGGGTAACACGCGCCATCAATCGAGGAAGCGGGCATAAAAAGAACTGAATTAGCACCACACACACACACACACACACAGTGGAGCCAGTACCAGATGCTGTTCATTAGTGGACCTCCCAGCCACATCATTACACTTCTTTCGAGGGATTGGAAACAACCGTGGCGTGTCATGCCACCAACACCCCCCTCCCCCATACCCCCCATCTCCCCCCACACTCTCGCTGGACCCCCTGCCACTTCAATGTCAAGCACGTCCCTGGGCATTGGTAGCTTCACTTCACATTAATAACGCTAGCACTGATGGGGTGGGACATGCAGTCGTGTTCCACCCTCCTTGACCCCGCCTGCCCCCTTAGTAAACACACACCAGAACCTCCAGAACATCCTTCGTATCTTCAGGTAGTCAGACGCATTCAAGGCCTTTTATAGCCCTGGGTCACGTTTGGGTAGCGTTCATAGGCATCTACTTACAAACTGTTTTGCTTGTTACGTGTCTAATATTGCACACATTGCACTGCTAACGGTGCCTGGATGGAGGTATCCTTCTTTATGCTTCTCCCTTCTTAAGGGAGTTTTTGTCTTTTGGAGGACGCCTGAGAAGCCCTCTGAGACTAACTGGGAACGAAGGACAATCCGAATACAACTGACTTTGGGGTAATTCAAGACTTCACCAGCGGCATGATGGACTGAGATGTGTAAGGTCCTCTCTAAAGTCTCCAAAGTATCATAGCGTCATAACATTGTGCTGGCACCCGAGGTTGTCACACGATGACATCTTTTTGAGGCACATGGGACATGATTGATTGCTACATAACAAGACCAAAATAAGACGATGCTGACACGCGCACACAAACTCCAACCCACCAAGGGCATGAAAGTGTTTTGTGACAAAGCAGTGACAGAGATGTGACTAACACCACAGGAAGCCATGCCTGTGTGCGCCCAACTAAGACACACGCACACACGCACACACACAGACACACACACACACACACACAGTTATGATGACAGCGATGATGGCCATGTCAGTCCGTGGTTGATGAGAGCTGGCGGGCCTGCAGCATCTGAAGCGTCTGCAGTGCAAGCAGGCCTCGCAGCGGATCAGCCCAGTGGATGGATCAATTAAAGACCATCCCAGTCAGACAGGGGCAGTCAGGGACACAGCCACACAGAGGTGGTTGCTTTACTTTGGGCTTGTGGTTGTATTGTGGTTTAATGGCGTCACAAAAGCTTTGAAAAGGAAAAAGGACCATTATTTAAAAGGCAATCTGTACACGTGTTTTCGGGCGTTGGCTCTGTCTCCAGTGGACACGTGTGTGTGTGTGTGTGTGTGTGTGTGTGTGTGTGTGTGTGTGTGTGTGTGTGTGTGTGTGTGTGTGTGTGTGTGTGTGTGTGTGTGTGTGTGTGTGTGTGTGTGTGTGTGTGTGTGTGCGTGCGTGCGTGCGTGCGTGCGTGCAATCAATCGTGATCACAGAGCGTTTGGAGGCTGTCAGATTTCTGTAATCCCGTTTTCTCCCCTCCTCTTCGTCCTTCATCTACCGCCACTCCCTCCCACCTCAGGTTTATTGGGATTCAATAGCAGACTATGCCCTGCAGATCTCACCTACATCACTGATGGTGTGAAGGTGCCTCAAAGCTAACACCATGTCTGATCTCTAAATGAACCTTACAGAATGTGTTGGAAATGTTGATAACATAATTAGATAAAGGAAACTATTCTTTGTGCTTTTAAATCTGTTTAGACATCAAGTGAGGACATGATTAGTTGCACTACCACCACCACCTCCACTACCACTGCTACCATCCCTCCCCCCCCCCCCCCCCCCCCCCCCCCCTCCCCCCCTCCACCACTACTCCCATCACCACCGCCACCCCCACCACTTAAAGTAACACTGACAGCTCTAACACAATATAAGCACTTATGCCACTTCACTCTACATTTTTTTCAAAACGTTGTGGCTGAAATGTAATCCAACTAACTGGGTGTACTGTTGCACCTGTACGTTCAATGTCGATGCAGGAGTGCAATCGAACCAAGATGTTGAACCGAACAGTGTTTGTGTCAAAGAAAAAACAGGAGATATTGGACCTGGGTTAAATATTACACATGTTCAGACTGCCAATGTTGAAAGTCAACTGTATTCGTACATCACAACACAACGGATATGAGATATGAGAATATGAGATATATTAGAATAGCAAAACATTGTTTGGGGACGAGCTAGGAAAATTCTTATTTCAATGAATCTTAACATCGAGTTATTAATAACTCATCTTTCCTATAATCAACAAAATATTGGACATATTTCCCCCCTTCGATACAACAATTTGGTTTATGTTTTCAAAACGCTGCACCTTGTTTTCTTCCCATTGACTAGCCCTTCTCGCCACCCACACAATCATTACTGCCAAAAGAAAAAGAACATGAGCGACATTCATGTAGCCGCCAATCCGCCCCCTGAAATACAGCAGCAGAGCACGGATCAGATGCTCTGGTTTACGAGTGACCCTGAACACTCGGCTGGAAGACCTCATCAAGAGGCATGGTTCATGTCAGCTCATTAATTGTCACCGCTGAACATTTGACCCTGTCAGGGCGTGTGACCCCCCCCCATGGGATGACCTATAGCGTCGGCGTCGGATACACACCAGCGACTCGCGCTCATCTTCCCCTGGGCATTAGCCCAGCTCCGCTCAGAGATCGGGATTGGGCGGCGCGGGGGAGTGAGCTGGAGGACACGTTGGAGACGGGTTTGATTCCCGAGACGAAGCAACACGATGAGGCTGAATTATGGGATGGTATCCGTCGGTCCCGAGGTGAGAATCCATCCTTGATTCTTATCGCACCATGGAACGCCTGGTACAGGGTGTTCCGAATGTGCGCTAACCGCACGAGGGATGGCGGGACTTAGAATACTTTTTTTTGAAAGAAATGATATCCATTTCAGTAACAGAAGTTTCGCACTGAGAGGCGAGAGAAGGACAGACTTCCGATGGACGGATATCCGTTTCCGATATCGCTTTGTCAAATATCCTGTTAATGTTAAATTGATTCTCCTTGTCTGTGTTCTTCTTCTGTTCATCTTCTTTTCCTCACTCCGGGACGTTTAATAATACGCAGAAATTGTGTCTGTACAATTTGCTACGATGCATGACCCTCTCCCTGCCTCTGCCTTTGACTGACAGGCTCACAGGCACATGGAGCGGAGATGTACCCCTTACACTCGGATGCGATGCAGCGATCTCGCTAATGGGAAACCCTGGTCTCCACTGAATCTAAAGCAGTTGACGAGTCTAACTAGACACGCGTTAACTCGCCTCCAGGGAGACTGAGCACACCTTCTCGGCTGGGTTCAATACATCAGAGTGTTAGAGCTGCTGGTTCCCCCCCCCAGTGGGTGGACACTCCTGCCTGAACACGGTCAATCCATCAAGCGGTACCCGTTTTAATGCCGGAATGCACCATGGATATTGTCACGGCTAATGACCCTTGAACCCATCCAGCCTTTCAGGGCGAACCCCGGCTGACCCATCCTGAGTTATTCACAACTAGTTAGTTCTATGCTAATGCTATGCTAGTGTGTTTGTGTTTTTGTGGTTTGTTTGTGTTTTTTAAGCTGAAATCTTCTGAGAGAGCCAGCCCCCACTGAGAGTTTATCCAAATTATATTTGGGCACTGCTCACCACCGTTAGCCAGTCAACCCATTTATTTGGGGGTTCATAAGCCAGACTGGCAGCTCCTCATATATTCGTTATTATTTGTACACACAGCCCCCACACTAACACACACCAGCTCAACAACACACACACATTTTATTTGCAGTGCATATACTGTATTTAATCCAAATGGGAACTTTGTGTTTACATTTTGCACAATTGTTCTCTGGCTTTTTTTCACACTTTTTTTTGGCCGTGGAATGTGAAGAGGGATGGCGTGTTGCATGATGGGAAGCCTTACACGTCCGTTATCTCCTGTGTGGCGCCGTGACCCTTATCTCTCCCCAAAGGCACGCCTGGAATTTCCGACCCCCAGACCCTGGAGTTTTTTTGTATTTCTTCTGGCCGCCTGGCCTCCTCTTTTTCCTCACCCACGTGGACTATCATTTAAGCATTATAGTATAGGAATTTGTTCTCGCATTTTGTTGATCTCTGCTCAACTGCCATTTAAAGAGTAAACAATTTTATTTTAACGAGAACGAATCTGTGACGCGCCCACATGCTGTCAAAAAAGGGGTTATTTATTCCCTTTTTCTTTCTTTTGTCCTTCATTCAGCTTTATGAAGACGGAGTATTTTGCCTTGGCACATTATGCATTCTTTTCACATTCAGTTTTAGGAGTGAGGGGTTTTTCTTCTGTACAGGGAGCCAATTAGTTTGAGGCGGGGAACGAAGCGAGCGTGGAGATAGACGGAGAGGGAGAGAGTCAGAAGAAGGGAGAGCGAGTAAGAGACAGAGTTGGGTCTTCGGCGGGGCGTCAACAGGGGGAGGCTGAACGTTCATCTGGTTCCAATCTGTCCTCCTACCCTCCTTCCCTCCTGCTGTCAGACCTGCCCCAACCGGCACAGGATGAACCCCGATTGGCTTAATGCAACCCGTGTGTGTGTAAGTGAATGTATGCGTGTCTATGTGAGTGTGTGTCTGTTTGCAATTGTGCCAACTGTGTGTCAAAGCAAGGAGGAGGGCCCCGGTAAACAGAGAGCACGTTTTGGCACCGCATCAATCAGGATGTGGAAAATTTAACAAGAACATCCACCTCACGCATTTCCATTTCCATTCTCTCCCCCCCCCCACCCCCCGAGTTCCACACACACCTAATTATCTGAGTTAAATACACTAATATGCATATGTTTCCTCACTGAGTCAGACCTCCAGCCGGCCCGCCCACCCAGCCTCACGGGGCCTAGGACAGCCTCCGTCTGCTGCAATGTTGGCCAGCAGCGTCGTGAGGCTGTACCGCAGTTCATCCAAACCCATGATGTAATCACTATCGGCCAATGTTCAGGGTTTGACGTACAAATCGTATGTCATCATGCCGTGTGGTGAAATCAGGACACTGAGTGAATGCTTTTTGCGATATGAACTCATGGGTTCGTTCGATTTCCTAATTTGTTCTGTCATTATTGGACGTATTAATGAGAAGCTGGTACTACGACGCTCGGTCCATCTGGGCTGCGAAGGGGCCATACGGGGGGAAGACCTTCACAGGCCCGCTGAGATCTGTGTCTGTGTGTATGGTGCATGTGTGTGTTTGGTGTGTGTGTGTGTGTGTGTGTGTGTGTGTGTGTGTGTGTGTGTGTTTGTGTGTGTGTGTGTGTGTGTGTGTGTGTGTGTGTGTGTGTGTGTGTGTGTGTGTGTGTGTGTGTGTGTGTGTGAGGATGTGAGGATGACAGGGTCCAGATCCCCAGGGTGCTAATCCATCTGTTGTAATCAACGAGGGTAGCCAAGGGAATATGTCCGGCCGTGTTTCTGTGTGGTTGTGTGTCAAAGGCTGGAACCTTGAGGTCCAAACGCCAGCCTGTTATGTTAGGGTGTCCGTATGAACCTGCTTATTAGCACAACCCACTGGTGTGAATAGTGATACAGTGGAGCAAACAAGATGATATTCAGGGTTTTACCAAAACCAAGTAAATACTTAAGTGAACTCACCGTGTGTATTTATCTTGGTGTGTGCCTTTGTGTCTGGGTGTGTCTGTTTGTACAGATGTTTTCCCTTATTCTGTTTTTCTCTATGACTCATTTTATTTTGCCCTCTGCGACTTCACACTCCAGCTCTAACTGGTTAAATCGGGATGAGTGATGCCTTTCTAATAACATAGTCCGCCCCACTGATTTTTATTCAGTTTTTTTTTTCAATATTGTCATCAATAATGTTCAGTTTACTCAAGGATTATAAACAACATCAAATGTGCCACTCCGAGAAATGACAACACAATCTTGATACAATTTACTTACCGTATTAGTGTTATTCACCCAAAGTCCCAAATCCATACACTTACCAAAGACCTACTGTCGTATAGCAAATAAAATGAAACACGATTTGTCATAGGTAATTATTATGTCAGGGTATTTTTCATGTTACGTCATGTTATCTTCAACGGAGGGAATCACACCAATGCATCAGAGAGTGCAATGGCTATTGCTGTGAAGTTGATAATGATATTGAATAAATGAATAAAGCTAAACCACCATCAATTGACGCTAATTAAAGACCCTAGCTTAGCCATAATTCCACCCAGCCAATAAAATCACAAACCATTTCACTAAGCCACTAAAAGAGGTCAACCAAATATCATTCATTCTAATGGTAGCACCATCAAAGTTACCGCTGTTCCATACATCATTTTTATGATCTTTTACATAACATACAGTCACAGGACTCGCGTGTATATTTCTAGTTCGGGGCGAGTTCCAACTTTATGCGGTCCCTCTTGCTAATGCGAGGAATGCTATTGCCTCTCTTAAGATGGCCTGCTCCCAATAAATCTCGCTGCACAACGGACGTTACTTTAATCAACTTATACATTTTTTGTGTTTTTCATCAAATGCCATGAAACCCATTAGTGCGCTAAGCCCCATGTCTGACAGTTGGGACACGCCTTGTTCCTTAAGAATATACATGAAGCGAGACAAACAAGCCAAGTACTTACTGGGACATGAATGGTCTGGTTTCGTATTGTTTTATTTTAAAGATTTTTAGCAAAGAAGTGTCTTCAGTTTAACAATGGGAAATTATCCAGTGATCAGTAAGAAAAATGTAAGAAACAAAATAATAGAAATGGGAAAAAGTATATGCATAAAAAACACTAATAACACCCATCCAATAATACCTTTAATGATTTCTGTTCACCTTCAAACAAATAATGGTTGGACTTTATGTTATCATGTCTATCTATCAAGCATGTCTATCTATCTCCGACAAATACATAAAGTAAAGCAACATCACACCTCCATCTATATTGTAATTATAACCTTCCCACTCGATCATTTCAATATTTTTTTTAAAAAACCTTTTTCTACTTCTTCACTATATTTTTCAACTGTCATCACTGCAGCGACTTTTCTGAAGAGAAAAGCTGATATTCTTAATGACCATCGGTCTTCCTCTTATTGTTTTTCCCTCAAATCCAACCTTCTATACAATTCTTTATAAAGGAATTCACAGCCTCCAGCAAACCCCACTATGTTTTCCTTTCAAAAGCTTCCCTCCATTCCATAAAGGTACTTAATGTATTCCCTTTCACGTTCCTAGTTATAGCATAAAGGCAGCAATAACAAACATACCACCCATAATCCGAAATACCTTTACTTTTATTTTGAATGGACCCCATTATTAACCAGGAGCCAAGTCTATTGTTTTAATACTTCACCCTGCCCCTGCCTTGTTTCCAGCACAGCGATGTTGAACTGTGCTAATTGCATATGCCTTATAGTTTCATATGTCTTGTATGAAGGCGGAACGTATGGCCTTGTTCATACATGGTTGGTGAGCCGTTCAGCCCACCAATTAGTCATGTTGTTATACCAGCGCTTTGTGTGTGTGTGTGTGTGTGTGTGTGTGTGTGTGTGTGTGTGTGTGTGTGTGTGTGTGTGTGTGTGTGTGTGTGTGTGTGTGTGTGTGTGTGTGTGTGTGTGTGTGTGTGTGTGTGTGTGCCGGGGCTCTTGTTTTTAACAGGCTGGCTGAGAGTGCTACAGGAACAGCGAGCACACTGTGGAAGGATGCCTCCGGGGCTGTTCCACCAGACTTAATGAAAACCAAACATACTTTTGGTGGCTCATGATAATTGGAAAACTTTCATATCGGCCAAGAATCCCCAATGAAAAAAAAGGGTGTTGGGTTTTTTGTGAGAGACAAAAAGTATGTTTTCCACACACATGCAAGAACACATGCAGCCTGTTTGTAAATGCACGTAGGATTATGCAGACACACCCAATCACACACACATGCACACAAATCCACTGATATTTATATACGTGCACAGACAAATACACTGATACAATATATCATAGCGGCATAGATACACACATGCAAACAACACACACACACAAACAAACACACACAAACAAACATACTTAAGACTATGAAACCTAACTTTCATTTATTTATATACAGGTATTAAATCTAAATTATTTGAAACACTTTCTTCTTTGCAAAAGCGGTCTTGGAGACCTTTTTTAACTCTTTCGAGAGTTTGAATTTTATATCTCTAGTAATTGATTACATTTGTGATCTCAAAGGGGCTAGACTGGCCCACGATTAAATTAGATTTGACACACCAACTTCAGAAGAAACGCACCATCCCCCTTCCTGGACATCATTATGGTATTTTGTGATGAAATTCAGCATCTGGCACAAAACGCAAAATTTTGGCTTTGGATCTAGCCATCAAATCTGATTTGTTGGTTTCCCTCCCAGAAGCCACCGACACAAATGTATTCTTACTATTCATGCAAAGTCTAGAAGTTTAATACCTTCTCAGGCCGCCTGGTCATCTGAATGCAGCCTGGAGATTCATGGATAAGAAATATGGTCATAAATATGACATAATATAATAGTTTTTTAATTAAATGAATGATATAAAAGTAGGATTTTGGTAATTGAATTGGGTTTATAAGGGAAAAGACAAGTTCAAATTTCCTAAACCGAGAAAATGCCAACTCTGAAATATGCAAATGCAGCATGATCTGCATTTGCATACAGATGTCCTCGTGAAAAAAGGAATCACAGAAACTCCAGAGATTTCAACGTTGTTTGTTGGTTTGTTTGGCAGTATAAATCAGCAGCTCATTATAATAAACGACAAAGGTGTCTCCTCCTGATGCACTACTCAGCGACACTCCTTCTGGAGGCGGAGGAGGAGGAGGTGCTGAGGTGAGGAGTCGCTGCCATATAGCCATGACACACAGCCACACTACCTGCTAGAACTTCCCCTTCTTTATTCTCTTTCTCTTTCATCAGCCCGTCACGGTAATGAGGTTAACGAAAAACGACATTTAAAACATAGCTGCATTACCGCTAGCCGTAATGTTGCTATAAATGCTAAGTATTGCTACGGTAATAGGATATTATATACGGCCATAATTCTAACCGTGTCTGAAGAATGATTGTGCCAAATTGTTTCAAACTTTCTTCACACACACACACACACACACACACACACACACACACACACACACACACACACACACACACACACTCACACACACAAAGAGGGAAGAGCGAGAGAAAGAGAGGAAGTGTCAGCACCATTTCCCACACTAATGGGCACAAAAAGATGCAAATTTCAGCAAAAAAAAATAAAAAGTAACTCTGCATCTCGAAAGTCTATTACATATTGATCTAGCAAGGTCAACACTCTGGTAACTTAAATTATATATTGGTGAAGCCATATATATATACTATGTGTATATATATATTATAATAATAATAATAATTCATATACCTTTTTTATTATTATATTTTGACTGAATATATTTATTCCATAATGTCCTATAGATAATTTACCTTGATGATAAATCGTTGTGATGCAAAGTAGTTAAACGCGGTTCCAACTTCATGAAGCGCATATTGATCAGAGCTGCATGGCTTCAATTTATCATTTTCGTACAGAAATGCAATGTTAGCAAATTACGTGTAAAAACCTGAAATTTGTCTAATAGTATCTAAATTTACATGGACTATAACACAAGAAAAATAAATGATGGAAAACCATTCTCTTTTTAAATAAACCCTTCACAATCAATCCAAAAGGTTTGTGTTCTTCATCCCATGAACACAAATTTGCTACATTGTATGTGTATTCTTGTGTGTGGGGAGAGTGGCTGTGTAACGAGGAGAAGAGGGGGGGGGGGGCTAAAACATGTCCTCACATGAGTGGATGTGCGATCGATAATGGCCCCTGCATATCACACATGCTCATGTGTCCGATCTATACGCTCACTTTCATGTGCTTTAAGAGATAGCTGACCTAAAGCTCTGTGAGCTCTAGCTATATAAAGTGGCTGTGTGTGTGTGTGTGTGTGTGTGTGTGTGTGTGTGTGTGTGTGTGTGTGTGTGTGTGTGTGTGTGTGTGTGTGTGTGTGTGTGTGTGTGTGTGTGTGTGTGTGTAGAAAGTAAATGCAGTTCGCTCCAAGGGAATGCATAATTGTGTGCAAGTATAGCTTTTCTATCAATATGAATGACATTGTGCGTATTGGTCCACATGTAGGTTAGTGTGCGTGCATGTGTTTGTGTGCGTGCGTGTGTGCCTATTTATTTCTGTACAACTTACAAGAGTATGTTTACTGATATGAAGCCATACATGATGGTGAATGACTGTTTACATTTACAAGAGTATTCTCTTTGTTAAGACACAGAGGATATGTTTGGCTTCCCCTATACATTTTTCATGACTCAATTAATGCACATTTTCTTTAGTGTTTGCATACTTACAATCAGTGTCGATCATTAACAGTATATATGGGGAAAGGAGATTAATTGTTTCAATGTCTCCATATTTTTTTCACTGTGGATAAAAGCCACAGAAAGCTGTAGTTTTTAATATTTTAATGTTTCTATCTTTCTGTCTGGTATCCTGTATCTATTTCTGACAGATCTGTTCATGGCTTCATTTTCGTCTTTTGGTTTATTTATTTGGTATATAAACAAGCCAATGCTATATTTCCTTCTTCTCTAGTTTGCCTGTGATCCCGAACCTGAGCTCAGCTTTTTTTCATTTTTTTCTCTCTTTTTTTCTTTCTCTTTACTCTCCACTTTCTTGGGGAAAAGTTAACTAGCTTTCAGTGCGTTTGTGTGGGCCTTTTTGTGGGGAGTCAGAAAAGCCTACGTTTGGCGAAAAAAAACACAAAGCAAAGCAGACAAAAAAACGGAAGAACATAACAAACAATGCAGCGATATCTGTACATAGAGTCCCAGTTGCTCAATCGAAAGGTGTGCAGAGGTAAAGAACTCAGTCGTTGCTGCTGTCGCTGACGCAATTTGATGCAAACGCAACAAGCCGTCTCCGAACTGGTATTGTATTGGTCAGACAGCTTCTGAATCTCAGAATGGGACGTGTATCACATCATCCGTGACAGCCTTTCTCCCAGAGTGCTGCATTGTCATCCCGAAGTTCATTATTATTATTGCTTTGGATTCTCTTCAATACCTTCTGGGTCCTTGTGCTATTTCCTCACTATAGACCCTTCACACAGAGCTGCCATCGTAGGACAAACGCAGATGTCGCTCATAGGGGTTATTATGGGTCGGCTTCTTCAGGGCACGGGCAGTGCACTAAGGTAGTGAAGACATCACACATTGGCCACAAACTATATGCCCTTGTACCAAAACTGTAGAAGAAATGTAATTAGTATCATGAGTGACACCTGTGATTGTTCCACGATGACAGCTCTGGGAATAGGCCCCGGTGTGTTCTGCTGGACGTCCAGAAGTAGATCTTTAAACTACTTCACCGTACATGAGAGGATGGCGTTTGAGCGAGATATTTAAGCACTTGCACGTACAAACAAGCCACGTTTGTGTACCCCGTTCAACCGCCTCAAAGCCTTTTTCGCCATTTCCAAGGGAATTGATATTCACAATAGTGCTGGTGGGGTTTGTTTGAGGCACAGCCGTGGCACGTCTTTTCCTTCATTAGCAGCATGCTACTATCGCTCATTTAAAGCAAGTTGCGTCGCGCACATTGCCGCTCGTGCCTACTCATCGCACCGTACACATCGCTCATGCACTTCATATGCAAAACTCTCCACTCTCCAATGGAGTAAAGACATTGAGTGCCATGTAATCTAATCATGATCTAACCTGATTAACTTGTGATGAATTGCATCACAGCCAATTACTCCGTTTAGATTTTTGGCCATCCGCACACCCGGAGTGAAAACACAAGCAGATCATACTGATATCCTTATTTTCATTCACAGCATGCGTGTATGTTTCAGATAATAATAATGTGCAATGACACGCTTCATGTTGCACACCATATCTCATCAAAAACAACAATTGTGAATGGAATTCAGTTGTTTGAATTCAAGCCTTTTTGTTTCCGAAATGTCTTTAGTGTAATTCCTTAAACAATACTACATATAAACGTTATGTTCACATGAATCCCAGTATAGGAATGGCCTCAGGCCCTGTCATGAATTTGTATCCTCTTGTATGAGATTCTCCAGCATGGGCGCCATCGGGCCCTACTACGGCCCCTAATCTGAAGTTAACTCCAGCGAGCCTCCCTGGTGTGGGAGACTACTCCTCAGTTAGGAACAGAACACTTAAAACATTCTCCCACTTTACCACCAGAGTCCTTGACCCTGACCCATATCCTGAAGACACTGTTGGCACTGCTATGTCCCATGTTTAATTTACATTCCTTGTTTTTTTTATATATATGTAATCCACCTCTGCATTCTTGCGAGTAAGTTTGGGCAGTCCTATTTTCATTATAGTCGATGATTTTAACACAGTTGGTAAAGATTGGTATTTTTACTATTGGTATTTTGACAAATAATTGAATCCAAACAAATTCTCACTAGTAGTTCACCAATGTTTTTCCATCTTAAACCACACAACAACACAAACCCTTAAAGGCATCACAGAATGTATACAGGATCTAAATATAATGTCGGAGCTACCCCCAAGGAAGCTAGCATATTGCTAACACAACCCATCAAATGGTAACGACTGTTGGACACTCCGTCCTCCAGCGAGAGGCCCCCCCCCCCCCCCCCCCCCCCCCCCCCCCCCTCCCAACTGCTGAATATTCCTCCCCCTGATGAGTGTGTCCCTAGCAGTAGAGGAGAAACATAGGCTTGTGTCGTAAGGAGGGAGTATCTCTCCAGGAATTGAGCTCAGGGCTTAAATATCATCAAATCCCCACCTCCCACACCACCATCATTTTCTAGGTTTGGTAGCTTTAAGATTCCTTCCATAAAGCTTAACATTTCCTGACGTAAAGGCTGCAGGCCTCCGTGTATGTGTACGTGCATGTGTGTATGTGTGTTTGTGTAAGACACACTAGCAGCCGGACCTTGGACGGTTTCGTGGGTTACAGGGTCCCACTGCTCGCTGCGCATTCACCCAACGGCGGATCGCTCGGCCGTAATTGGTCCTGCAAGTCCACGGGGTTGGGGGGGAAGGGGGGGTTATCGGGAGGGAGGGAGGGAGGGAGGGAGGGAGGGAGGGAAGGAGGGAGGAGGAGGAGGAGCTGGAAGTGGTGGTGGAGGAGGGAGAATTTTACTGGAGCACGACTTACCCCCAGGGCATCCACTTCAGAGGAACAAAGCCTCTACCGCGCTTCCTTTGAGCTCTCGCTCAGCCGCCAAACACATCGCGAACCCCCCCACCTCTCCCCCGACTCTCCGACTCCCCTCCTCCACCACAACCACCAGCATCAGCACCAAACACCAGCATCACTTATCCCCCCCCCCACACAACCAAACACTCCCTGGGGCTGATAGTGCAACCCTGCCACCACCGCGCAAGCATGGAAACACACGCAGCGGGCCAAAACACACACACACACACACACACACACACACACACACACACACACACACACACACACACACACACACACACACCAACACACACATTCTATTTGTGCTCTGTATGGTGTCCGGCCAGGACATTGTAGTCCATACAGTTGATCGCTGTTCAAAGGAGCATGAGCAACCAAATAAAAGCTGGAGGATTTCAGTCCAACCTCCAGGCTTTTATCCCCGCTCTCTATGGTCACCCCCATCCCAGTCCCCACTGCCAGTGCCTTCTGTCATTCTGGGATTGCCTTTCAATCGCGCCCATTGTTTGCTTTTCAAACCAAGCAGCGGTCTGTTGTCGTATACTGTCCTTTGTGCCAACATAGAATTAGGAGGGAAAAAAAAAAGATCGGTTATTTTATTTGAGGGATTTGCGTTGAATGGTTAGAGGGGCTACTTTATTTTGCTTATTAAATCGGGTCATTCAATTCATTGACTCATCTCCTTCGCATATCACCAGTCCCTTCGCAATCACCCATTTTATGTGCTATTGATTACCTTTGGCTCAGCGTTTTAATGTACCTGAACTATGGCTCTCGAGGTCTGGTCTCCAACATTCAGTCTAACATTTACACACACACACATACATCACCAGAAGTGTTGTCTCTGTGATCGTTTGAACAAACAATATTATCTGACTTTGAGCTGTGCCCTTCTAAAAGAGACAGGCAGATGGTGGTTTTATGGGGACATATATTGTCATATTTACAACTTTATGAATGTTGAAAATATCAAAGCAAACATCCAAATATCCATTGGTATCTGGTAAATATCCATTGGTACCTGATGTCAAATATCCATTGGTCCATTCCTTGTCCCTCCGCTCTTTTGGGCCAACTAACAGTCCTTCTTTAGTTGACCAATAAATTCATCATGTTTTATACTCTACTTTTATACTTCATTTCTTTAAAAGTATTTTTTTATACTTTGATACTTTTATCAGCACATTTTAAATGATTTGTCATTTTCAGGTAATCCTTTGACACCACCTGAATATTTTGACCCCCCTTCTCCTCTACCCACAGTCCTGGTCGTAGCCATGACGATGACCACATGCGCTCAGACGGAGATGAAGCGAGTCGTCGGGGACAACGCCACGCTGCCCTGCCACCACCAGTACTGGCCTGGCGACGAGCCCACCCTGGACATCGAGTGGCTCCTCCTCAAGCCCACCAACAGGCAGAGGGTGGTGAGTCATGAGGACCCACTGAACACACACTCACACTGAGCACCCACAGTCATACAATGATGACGCACACACTCGCTGAACACCCACACACACACACACACACGCTGAGCACACACACACACACACTGAGCACACACACTCATACAATGATGCAAACACACTCGCTGAACACACACACACACACACACACACACTGAGCACATGCACACACACACTGAACACACACACACTGAACACACACACACACACACACATGAACACACAAACACATACTGAAAACCACACACACATACACAAACACACACTAAACATACACACGCACACACATACACACACACAAAAACACACACTGAACGCACAAACACACTGTACAAAAACACACACAAACACACACTAAACCCACACAAACACACACAACGCTAGGTATTGTCCAGGTATTGTTCTGGGGCCCAACTTTATCCAAAGGTGTGTTGCATTTGCTTTGGATTATTGCCTGATGAATACATTTATAAATAACAGGAGGATGAAGATGTAACGAAATTGCTGAATGAATGGGGTTTGTAAGATAAGTGCATTTAAAGTAGTTTTCCCAGGACCTGGGCTTTTCTTCTACAGCGCAAACTGAGCTAACTCGCAACGGTCCATCTATAATAAGCACAACAACACAGTATCCATCTGAACAAGGTGACCTACATTATGTTTCTGACGACACTTATGTAATCCTGAGTTTGACAAGCACACATCAGAGCATGCTTGTGATTTGATATTTTGGCCTACTATTTATAATTCATCAATTTATTTAAGGACGCTTTTATCCTACTACACGGCATTAAGGAGCAGGTATAGGGGTGGGGACATCTTGCTCAGGGAATGACTACAGGTTATGAGGCGTACACTGGGCATCAAACCCATTACCTTTTAACCCTTGGATAAACCACTCCGTAGCTGATCACCTACTTCGCCGGCCGGGTGTACGACCCCAACGATGCGGACCGGGGACGCATGGGCTTCGGCGGGGACTACCTGAGGGGGGATGCCTCGCTGCTCATCAGCGACCTGACCCTCACCGACTCTGGGGAGTACAGCTGCAAAGTGAAGAACGGCGGGAAGTACGAGTGGACCACCATCAGCCTCATAGTGCTGGGTAAGCCCGCACGCACGCACACACGCTCACACACACACATCGACGCACCCTCACTCCCATGCACGCAAGTTGACACGCATAGAAGTACGCTCACATACACACATCAACATATGCTCACACACACACATAGACGCACGATCACACACACACACATAGACGCACGCACACACACGCAAGCTGACACACACATGTGCCACGACGACATACACACACGCACACTGACGTACACACACACGCACACTGACTCACACACACACATGGCGACGTACACACCCACACACGCTGATGTACACACACACGCATGCACACACTGAACAGATGTTAGTGACCTCTGACCCCTGGACCATTAGGAGCTGTCTGTTTGATTGGTTTGTCTGGACATTTTTCTTTTTACTAGCGAAAGGAAAGACACTAAAGGTTGTACAGCCTGCAAGAAAGTAAATATGCTGAGGGATAAAACGTATTTATTTTTTGGGAGACAATCATAGCCCTCTCCTTAACTTTCTTTTGTATTTTATCCTACCCACTCAGTTGTAAATTGCTTGAATTAATTCAATATCGTCCATAGCCACGTTTGTGCTCAACTCATTTAGCGAGAGTGGACTCCTGGCACAGTGGGGCAGTGGGGTGCCAGCATGCAGCAGGACAGCATGTCTCTCTCTCTCTCTCTCTCTCTCTCTCTCTCTCTCTCTCTCTCTCTCTCTCTCTCTCTCTCTCTCTCTCTCTCTCTCTCTCTCTCTCTCTCTCTCCCCCCCTCTAACACTATCTTTCTCACCTGCCATGAGTCCCATCCTGGAGATTTTATTTTTAGCCGTTAAGCCATTTCGCAAAAATATATGGCTGTACCTTTGATTATGGCGATGACCTCAACACCCATTCAACGAGGAGTTACCAGAGAGATACAGCAGGACGAAATCGCCTGCATCAGCCTAAACACAATAACCCATCTCTGACCCTCCAATGTTTTGTAAAATAAAAGTGCAGACCTGCACTTGGCAGTGTCAGTGCAGGGGAGGGGTCGAAGCAGGTGTGGGGGGGGGGGGGGGGGGGGGGGGAGTTTGTAAGTGGCGCTGAAATGACAAAGGCAATTTTCTGGTCAACAAAAGGATTCACAGACGTGTCCAACGCCATTTGGAAACGGTGAGACAGAAAAATCCATGGGAACCACATTATGCGATGGATGGACGTGTTTCAATTAGATTGCCGGGAAGATTAATGGAGTGCTGGAGAGAAGAAAAAAGTATCCTTCAGGACTTTTATCACAACTTTAATGAGGGCGCGCCAACACAATGAGACTCAAACCAAGGTGCACCGCCCGTCTGCGGTGAAACCGGGGTTACGGGCGATCACGCTCCTGATGTCACATGCCATGTTTTGTGCCCTCAGTGACATCACTTTGATTGCATTTCAGTCAGCCATCTGGGGGGGCTGCGTCGCAATCTCTCATAATCTCTCATCCCTCCCACCCCTTTGATCAGATCCCTTCAGATCAGGGAATCTGAGATACCAGCGAGTGTGACTGTCATCCCTGTTGGACCTCATCCGGGAGTCTACCTGCGGTTCACATTTCAAACGTTAGGCTCAGCGTTCTCTGCGGCGTGGTGTCACCCACTCAGCACCTAGCATCTATCGTCCTCTCGGCAAGACTTTTGAAGCGCAGCCGGTTCCTGCAAAACAAATGGCTTTATTATTAATGAACAGCACATGCCATCCCTGTCTGCGGGGCTGAGCCCAGCTCAAACAGCATTAATAGTGATCTCCCAGTCTGCGCTTCATTGTGCAGCTAGTGTTGTTCTTGTGTGTTAAGGAGCCTTTGTGATTTCATCGTGTCTCCGGTTAACTCGCGAAAACTTTTAGAACACAAAGAAATGCATAGAAACAAATTAATTATACGCATAAACAGAAGAGTTTTCCCTTTTGCGTAATGAAGGAAGTAATTAAAAGTAATGAAATGCAACAACACCCACCCTTGTACTGGCTCTCCTAGAATAAATAAGGATATCACACTCATAATGTGGCAGAGGAACAACATGGGGTAAACTGAGCTTGAACTGTGGGTGTTATTGTGTGTGTGTGTGTGTGTGTGTGTGTGTGTGTGTGTGTGTGTGTGTGTGTGTGTGTGTGTGTGTGTGTGTGTGTGTGTGTGTGTGTGTGTGTGTGTGTGTGTGTGTGTGTGTATATGTGTATTTGTGTATATGTGCATGTGTATGTGAGTGTTTATGTGGTTGTGGCTGTGTGTATGGGTATATCTGTGTGTATGTGGGTATATATGTATATATATGTGTGTTTGTGTGTCTCCCGTGCAGTGAAGCCCTCCAAGCCGCGGTGCTGGATGGAGGGGAAGCTGCTGGAGGGGGCCGACGTGAAGATGAGCTGCAAGTCGAGCGACGGCTCGGACCCCGTCCTCTACAAGTGGGAGCGTCTGATGGACAAGGGCAAGTACGCTGGCAAGCTGCCCCCGATGGCCCTTCTAGGTAAGCGCAGCACAGGGGTGCTCATATGTATGAACACAAGCAAATCTACATTCTGCACGGTGTGTAGGTCAGACCATCCAATGACGGGGGCTTCCATGTGTGGTCGTAAATGCCCAATTAAATTGTGCATGGGAATTAAACATGTATGCACACACACACACACACTCACACACACACACACGCACACACACACACACACACACACACACACGCACACGTGTTTGTGTGTGTGTCTGTGTGTGTCTGTGTTTGTGCACACACATAAACAGATGTGGAATAAGCATGTGTCGACATAACGCCTTCACATAATCTGTATTTGTTGCTCATATAGCCATGGATAGCTTTGTCATCATCATCTCTCACGCCACCTCTCTCTCTGCTCATGTATGTGTGTGGAAAAAACCACCAGACTTGAAAAATCCTGAGATCGTGACTCTGAAGAACCTGACCAAGGAGAGCGCTGGCGTGTACAAATGCACAGCGAGCAACGACGTGGGAGAGGAGAGCTGCGTCGTGGAGGTCAAGATGCACTGTGAGTCCATCACTCTCCATCACCCCAGCCTCTGGTGGGAGCTACCTCTACTGGCAGCTAGGGGCCCGTATAGAAGCTCAATTAGGGTTACGATTAGGTAGGACTATGTTATATGTACATATCTCGGTCATTTTTATTCAGGCCTCAAGCTGCTTTTATCATTGCATCCCAAGCCTTCAAAGCTGTCAAAAGAGAAAGCCCAATCCTCAACTATGTATGTTTTCCTGTTAGCAGCATCTAGTTGCTTGAGTTATACTGTTATAGCTGTATCATAATATATTATAAATGTTATATATAATATCTAAATATATTTTTCTATCATCTCAGAATGGGTGGGGCAGGGGGATTTGTAGAGAAACAATCCCTTGGTGGATTGACTCATGGATGAGCATATTTCCAGAAAAACAGTATAGTGCCGTTTTAATATTTATGTTGACGATTACAATAATATAAACAGTACATCAATGCGTCAGACCTCCTGTGCCGTCAATAATGAATGCTCAGTGGGCCTCCTAAAGATTACTCCAGCGTAAAATGATTACCCATGATTAACCGGGATACTAGGGGTGTAACGGTACACGTATTTGAACCGAACCGTCACGGTACAGGCACTTCGGTGCGGTTACAGAGGTGTACCGCGGTCCGTAAATGTGGCGTACATAGCGTTAATATGGCGAATGTAAAGGCTTGTTTTGCGGTGCGGAACTTAAAACTTGAAGTCGGAGTTCCCCCCGGACCGTTTAGCCTTATTAGGCTCGGCTCGCACGTGCGCGAACTCCGCGTAGTAGCAGTAGCAGAGCGCGATCGCGACTGTGTGTGGATTGATGTCTACTAGCGAACTGAGAGCGAACTGCATGGCGAGCGACAACAGAAAACCGGAGCTTGAAGATGCCCCCCTGTCATTTAAATCCCAAGTGTGGGAGAACTTTGGATTCCAGGTTAATTATCACAATGGGGAAAGACGAGTGGACAAGTCGAAAGCTGTGTGCAGACATTGTTCAACAGCGATCGTCTATGCAAATGGAAACACATCGAACTTGCACAAATTTTCGCCCCCGGTACAATTTTAACGTGACGGCACCATCCAGGTGTTACTGTCACCGCTGCAAAATGAAAAAAAGTTGTTCAAATCGTTCAAACCCAGCTCCCTACACTATTTAATCAACCCCTACACCTGTCTGGGAATTCAGAACGGGCAAATGCCATCACCAGGTCTATTGGTGTTTTCATTGCCTCTGACCTACGAGAGGCAATGAAAACACCAATAGATTATAAAATACATAAGCTGTAATTTAAGTTAAGGCTGCAGTTGCACTTTTATTTAATGATTGATTATATTTATGAGAACTTCAGAGCTTTAGAGAGCTGCAGGAATATGTTACAAACTCTTTGTTTACATACCAGCTTAAAGAGCCTAGACTGAGCATTAAAACTGGATTTTTCATTAATTTTATGTTAGGGTTATTGGAGAATTGCATCATTTTATTTGTATGTTTCATACTGACAGCTAAAACTGTTGTGTTTAATTCGTTACTAATTAAACTTATGTTCGTTCTGTCAAGCAATCCGTTTTTTCACCATAACTATGAACCGAACCGTCCTGTACCGTACCGTGACTTCAAAACCGAGGTACGTACCGAACCGTGACTGTTGTGTATCGTTACACCCCTACGGGATACACGATTATCCAATATTTCACAGATTTTGCTGAGGTTTCAGCTACATAATCTAAACAGAGCTCAAATGAATCACCAAATAATACACTGAAACAGTGGGGTGGGTTCATTTAAAAGAAAAAGCGAAAGATGCTGTGTCTCTCGTACGCTCACCAAATAGTAAACTTAAACAGTGGGGTTGATTCATTTAAAAAGAAAAAGATGCTGTGTCTCTCGTACGCTAAATTCACATGGGATCGCACAATGCACACCGCTGTCTTCCCCTTACACTGTGAAAAGGAGAAATCAGAGGAAGAGAGAAACAATGGTTTTGCTGTTGTATGTACAGTTGTGTTTCAGGAGCGGTAACACCAATGCGACTCCATGGTTCACGTGGCTCATCAGAGTTGATATAAAGTGTGTGATGATCAGCTATTGTCCGGCTCGCTACACTCGAAACCACACATTCCCACTATATGGTTTGCTGGCCTCTGAGGACTTCCTGGATGTTACAAGCTGTTATTATGGGATGGGATAGGTCAGACGCAGACTGCCAGAGTCAGGGAAGCCTAGCGCTGACCTCAGGGGTCATAAAGAACACAGCGTAAACGTCTCTCTAGCTTTATAACCCTTTCCTGTCAGAGGCTGCACAGTTTCTGCATGCACTTCACATACAGTCACATGTTGGACACCAAGAAACACATAAAACACGATAAAAACCCCACCAAAAAAAAAACGATAAAAAGCCCAGGGCAGCGAACGCTACAAATAATGTTTTATTTTATACCCCGCTCCCGCGTTAACGACAGATATAACCTTCAAGTAAGAGCTCTGACGGACGCCGTGCCTCCCTCTCCCTTCACCCAGCACCCGCTCACCCCCTACCTCACCCTACCCCCCACGGCCACCCCTCCTCCACCCCTCCTCCCCCCGCGCATTCCAGCTTGACGTGCAAATGGCATAAATCAGACATTACTCGGATTAAGATGTAGCCTTTAAAATGCCCCCCCCCCCCCCCCAGCCAGCTCCCCCCCTATCCACCCTCCTCTGTGAGTGAAATCACAACGACAGCAGAGAACTCTGTGTGACCCAAAGGTAGCGTGAAGTGATAGGATCTGCTTACTCGCCAAACTAATTGATTGTGTTTGTGTGTGTGTGTGTGTGTGTGTGTGTGTGGGTGTGGGTGTGTGTGTGTATGTACGTCTGTGTTTGTCCATGTGTGTGCATGTCTGTGTGTGTTGACGTGGGTTTCGGCGCTTCTGCGTTTGTGTGCGTGTATGTGTGTGTGTGTGTGTGCATGGTTTTGCGCTCGTCTTCAGACGTGCGCGGGATGGGCGTGGTCGCCGGGGCCGTGGTGTGCGTGTCCTTTGGCGTGCTCCTCATCATCCTCACCGTGTGGCTGGTGTTCCGCAAGAAGGAGATGAAGAAGTACGAGGAGGAGGAGACGCCCAACGAGATCAGGTGCGTCTGCACAGTGCATCATGTGTTCCTAGGAATATGTCACCTTGAGGTTATGGCTGCCGAAGGGTTGATTCTCTTCCCCATTGTCTGGTGGAATTGGTGTTCATTTTGGGAGCATGTGCGTCAATGTTATGGACACAATTCATCGGAATGCTGTATGCCTCAAAAACCATAGACCAGATTCAACTGTCTGACAGACGTCACGCACGCAGACACGCACAGACACACGAGAAAAGTGATCAAAATTAGAACGAAAGTGCTGAGGGTGAACCTGAATGAACCTACCATACACATGCATCTGCCAACCTGTTTGGAAACTCTGCTGTAGAAAAAAAAGAGAAAGTGTGAGCGAGAAAAAAGAAAAAGGGTACACCCTGGAGAATTCACACGACCGTATACTCTGCCTCCGTACAACTGTGAATGCCGGCACAATTGCAGATGTTACTTCTGCTTCTTTTTTTCATTCATGATGCTCCGGCATTCACACGGTGGCCGTTTTGCTGGAGTCAGGATGAATTATGCAGGCTTCCCGGGATGACTTGGCTATCAATAATGTAGGCAGCAGCAGCGGCAGCGGTGGTGATGGTGGGAGGAATAGGGCAGGGAAACACAAGGTGCACATCTGTGCGCCTCATACATGGGGGGATTAACGGAGATGTGAACACTCACTCACTCTCACATGCACACCCACACCCACATGCATTCACACACATGCACGCACACACACATACACACACGCGTGCGCGCGCGCGCACACGATAACTTTGTAGGAGGTGGAGAGTGTTTGATTGTTGCGTCAGTTATTGTTAGATCAAAAAGTGAGGGAAGTGTGTGTGTGTGCGTGTGTGTGTGTGTGTACCCTTCACCTTTTAAACCCCCCGGGCTCTCCTCCTTGTTTTGTTTTGTTTTTCCAGGGAGGACGCAGAGGCCCCCAAGGCCAAGCTGGTGAACCCCAACTCCCTCTCCTCCTCCCGCTCCGGCAGCTCCCGCTCCGGCACCTCCTCCACCCAGTCCATGGTGCACGGGGCCCCGCCTCCGCCGCCGTCCCAGCAGCCCCGCGCCCAGCGGCCCTGCGTGCCCGCCGTGGCCGCCCTCCGGGAGGGGAAAGCCGGCCAGCCCCAGCCCCCGGCCTACCTCCAGCACCCCGGCCACACCCTGCCCCCCCACGGCCACGCCCACGCCCCGGGCCCCGCCAGGACACCCGAGCCCCGGGCGGCCGTGCCGGCGCTGACCCCGCCCCCCTCCTCCTCCTCCAACAACACGGCCGGCTCCCACCTCGACCCCCGGCCCAAGGCCGGGCCCAACCCCAAGCTCAGCCCCGCCAACCTGGCCCGCATGGGGGCCATGCCCGTCATGATCCCCGCCCAGTCCAAGGCCTTCCAGACTGTGTAGGACCTGGAAGACCCGACCAGGGGAGGGAGAGAGAGAGAGAGAGAGAGAGAGAGAGAGAGAGAGAGAGAGAGAGAGAGAGAGAGAGAGAGAGAGAGAGAGAGAGTCAGAGAGGGTGGGATAGAGTGTCAAAGAGAGCAAGAGAGAGTAGAAGAGTCTCAGAGGGAGAGAGAGAGAGAGAGAGAGAGAGAGAGAGAGAGAGAGAGTGAGTAAGAGAGATAGAGAGAGTGAGAGAGAGCGAGGCAACATTCAGAGGAAGAATTCAGAAGGTCAGGGCTGAGATCAACCCCAATTTACTTTGAGAGGGAGACGCCGATAACAATCTGCTACTATTATCTACATTCACGCCTTGCCACCATTTCAAAACTCGCCCCCAACCCCCACCCCCTCCACCCGCAGTGGGAATTACACTCAGCGCTATTGGTGGACTTTGAGTTCTCTCTTTGCGTAACACACCCCCGCGGAGACACACGCGCAGTTTAACAAGCGATGCGAGCCGACGACTCGCTTCATCGCCTCATTTCATCGTTTGTCAATTGAGATAAAGTTTTTGTTTTGTGGCTCCATGGGCTGAGCTGGTTTAAAGGGAGGAGTGGGAGCATGGACCCAAAACAAAGCAATGACTAACAGATGCTATCGCTGCTCCTCCTTTGCAGTGCTGGGACTATGGCCGACCATTGCTGCCTAATAGAAGCAGAGCCGTCCCCGTCGACACAACGTCCATTCAGGCTGAACAAAGACACCTGGCTTAATACGCAGATATCATCTGACTGTCACTATCCTGTCCTCCATATTCCTCTAGGTTGATTTATGTGTGTGTGCGTGTGTGTGTGTGTGTGTGTGTGTGTGTGTGTGTGTGTGTGTGTGTGTGTGTGTGTGTGTGTGTGTGTGTGTGTGTGTGTGTGTGTGTATCTGCGTGTGTCTGTGTGTGTGCGTTTGTGTGTGTACGTGCATGCTTACGTGTGTGTGTGTTTGTGTGTATGCGTGCGTGTGTGTGTATGCTAATGTGTCTGCCTCTGCGTGTGTGCGTGTGTGCCTGTGTGTCTATGTGTGTGTATGTGTGTATGCTCGAGCTCACCATAGATGGTCCCCTGATTGTACAATGTAATGTTAATGAGCCCCAATTCATCTTCTATCAGCACAGTTAAGCATCCACTGCAAGCATGGATGGATACAAGCTGGTTTCCCGTGACTTGAGAACTGGGGAATTACCAGTGCTCATGTACAGATGTTCACGGTGAACCATGTCCTCCTCTTTTTCTCTGTTTTTTAACCTTGTCATGAGGGAAGGAGGATGGGTTACTAGACTTCATATTTCAAGACTCCCACGATTTCCTATTTCCTAAACAAAAGTGAAGAATTTCCCAATCACTTTAAGTGTGCATGCAACACACATCACTGTCAAATACTTCAGTATTGTTAAGATTGTCAAAGCGTCTGATCAAATACCTTTCGAAAAAGTGCCACTTATGGTCCAACCAATTTTTATTTTACATAACAGAGCATTTCTTTATATTCCAGAGTAACTTTAAGAATGTGAAGAGATAATTAACATATACAGTTGTGTAGTTTTATTTTTATTTGTAGAAGTCGGACTTGAAAGTGGCTCATGGGAGAGCTCCGATAACACAACACAGGCCTGAAGCATATCAGGCCAAACGTCTTTCAACAGTGCCTTGTGAGACACACGGTAACCAAAACTCACCAGAGTTTTGGTTAGATCGAATGCATGCGTTTATGTGAACACAAGCAAATCAGGACAAACCCAGCCGTTCTCAGGTGGCACAGGATACTCATCAAGGACAACAAGGTGCTTAATGGTAAGAGTGCCCCCCCATTTTACAGAACCATAAGACTGAAGAGAGTAGACTGCCACGCTGCACACCTGACAGCAGGTTGTCTCCGCTCCCAAGGGTCTCAGCGACCCGGCGAATCAGTGAACAAGGTGATAAAACCTCCCCATTGTTCTTGAGTGCGACTTCTATTTCCAACAAGCCATTCATGTATGGTTGCATGTACCTCTTCACGCACAACCTCTGATTGCACAAACCTACTAATCAAACGCCATCCTCCTCCTCCTCGCTCCGGTTCAGAGGGAGAGGGAGGCAGGTTGTCATTGTGTTGATGATGCAGTGGAGGAGGTGTGGGAGCTATAGGGCCCGGAAGTGTGCATAGCAATTAAGCCTGAACCTTAATATAGAAGCCAAGGCTCCTTTCTGAGGGTTGATGTTCCGACTGTTTCCAAGGAGCTACCGCTGAAGTGAAGAGCATCAGGTGACTTTAAGTCGACTAACTCGTGACTCAAAACAGAAATTTAAGTGGAAGTTGAAGTGATTGCATTTTGTACATTTCAGAAGGATTGTGTTGTCAAAGGTAAATGGCGTGACACCCAGGGGGTGTAGTACGTCCAGCTTCTTGGTTCAAGGTTGCTTTCGGTATCTCGATTCAAAACAACTTATTTCATCCTGTCATCTAACCAGTGCCATGCCATTGGTCATTTTCTAAAAAAAAGGGATGTGATCGTGGGGGAGAAGGCAAAGAGATGCATGAAGGGATATGTTGTCCAAGCTCTGTAGTTTCCAATCTCCCCATCCTCTGGCAGAATCAGAGATTCAAGGGACTCTCGTGAAAACCTTTAATAACTGGGATTGGAATACTTCTGAAGATACTGCCAGGGATTCCCCCAAGTCCTATTTTCCGCATTTGGAATGTGGCACTACGTAGTCAGGTGACCAAACAATTCCAGTAATTGGCCATATTCCC
>NC_082388.1:17422997-17625497 GCF_031168955.1 Gadus macrocephalus | reverse complement strand
GTAGTAGTAGTAGTAGTAGTAGCAGTAGTAGCAGTAGTAGTAGTAGTAGCAGTAGCAGTAGTAGTAGTAGTAGTAGTAGTAGTAGTAGTAGTAGTAGCAGTAGTAGTAGTAGTAGCCTATGGGTTTAGTGCTGCACTGCCGTCTCGCTACCAATTTGACCACCTGACCAGATTGACAATTTTACAGCTTCGGGACCGAGATCTTGGAAATGCCGAGTAGCCAGGCCCTGTTTTGATTAGGAAAGACAACATTGTTTATGGTTTACAGTCATTTATAGTGCAGAGGTGCATCGGCATTGATGACACACCGGCACCAAGCTATAGCTTACCTGCTGGTATTCTAATATCTTCTTAGACCTACCAAGACTTTGTTTAAGATGCAGTTTCAGTTCAGGGAATTAGTTCAGGCCAATGCTGCTCTCTATTGGTGAGATTAAAACGGTGCAGTTATATTATTCTCATCACAGCTCTACATCATACAGTCTGCGGTCAATCAGGAAAACACTAGGAAATATATTTAACTTGCAGTGTATATTTCTCTCACCAGGGGGCGTCTTTAATACTTAGGTCACAGGTGTGTTGCCCTGGAAGATCACAACTTTTCGACACAGCTACACAAACACAATCGCTGCACTGAAAACCTTATTGTTATATCCTTTATAGTGGATTCATGCATTTAGTTTTGTTCCATTCGTTGAAAAATAGAATCGCCCAACCGTTAACAGGCATCTGATCAAGCCCTTCGGACCGATGCATATCCTACCGCAGCCAGCACAAAGAGGTAATGGAAAACTTATACAAAACCTGCTGCACTAAGTCTGACTCTCAACCGTCAGTCTAGCAGCTTCAGATTGATTAATTTAGATGATTTAAAGACAATGTTGATGATTTTCCTGAATTGTATCAGTTTATACCGGCAGTAACAAAAATATTTTTTTGGGGGAAAAATGCAATTCCTGTGGACCAATCCAGCCTTGAAGGGGCCTCTTGAGATTTGGAAACGGTCGCAGTGCCGACGCAGTCAAACCTCTGCATCGTCCACTGGCTTTAGGGCTGCAGTTGCAGCAGCGTCAATCGCATCCCCTGCATCTGCAGTGAAGACCGGCTACGTGGGGCCTATGGGGCGTTGCGCTGTCTTCAGCTAAATGGGCACATAACATCATGGTCGTAATGTTGTGGAGGGACCACTGGCTGCTCTATAGAAGGCAATGGGGTTTAATGCTTGTCCTTCCTCATTCAGTGAATGTTTTTATAGGGGTTTGCTAAACAGTCTTGTTCCTACAGGGTTTAAAGTTGCTGTAAAAAAAAAACTTTATGACACTGCTTGATCCTTCTAATCTAACGGTATCTGAGGCTGAGCGTTCATTACATGGTTCTTAAGCGTGTAACGTTTTTAAATATGTGCACTGCACTGACCCCCAGACTGGGAACTTAAGCGTCGCGTCACGTCGCCTTGCGTCGAGCCGTATGCTAAAATGAAACGCTCCGTGAGAGCCGCTACTGGTGAAGCAAAATGCAAGTAGGCGACTTGACTGTTATGAATTAAATTATTGGTTGGAACATGTTCAACAGTTTTAACTCTTAGGCCTACTTATGTCGGTTTGATATAGGTCCACATTAAAGATGTTGATGTTGATGTTACAGCACTACTGTAGTTACTGTAGCCGTATATGGGACAGCAGATATGCAATGTTTTACACATGTAAATTGTAATGATAAACATGAAATAATAATGTTAAGAAAGGTATAACAGCAGAGACGTTTTGTGTATTTACTATTCTTTTTTTACTATTCTTTTTTTTCTCCTTCATATCATTTAGCAAGGAAATGGGCCCAAACGTGAGTTCCAAGCAGACATGACGACAGATGTCGGACAGTTCTTGAGCCGTCGTCAGTGCACTAACGGTAAGGCCTGGAGGAAGAAAGGGCGGGGTCAGAACGCTGGCTGGGTTAAGCAGAGCAGGTGTGGGAGAGAATAACCGACGCAGCACATGATGGACACCATAGAGAGGAACTGGGTCACTCGGAAAAGAGAAGGAGCCAGGAGAGGAGCGTCACTCGTGATGCAGGGAGGGAGGGAGGGAGGGAGGGAGGGAGGGAGGGAGGCAGAGTTGAGGGGAAGGCAGAGAGGGAGGGAGGGAGGCAGAGTTGAGGGGGAAGGCAGAGAGGGAGGGAGAGTTGAGGGGAAGGCAGAGAGAAAGGGAAGGGGAAGGTGGGAGAGGTAGGCAGGGAGAGTTGAGGGGAAGGCAGAGAGGGAGGGAAGGAGGGAGGGAGGGAGTGTTGAGGGCAAGGAAAGGCAGAGAGGGAGTAAGGGAGGGAGTGCGAAGGAAGAGTTGAGGGGAAGATAAAGAGGGAGATGGGAGAGGGAGGGACGGGTATGGGGAAGGGAGGGAGGTAAGATATTAAGAAGAAAGGAATGAAGTGGGGAAGAACAGGGAGGGAGGGACGGGAGATAAGAAGGAGGGAGGAGGGAGGGTGGAAGGAGGTAAAAGGGAGGTATGAGCAAGAGGGAGAGAGCTGTGGAAGGAGATGAGGCAAGGAGGTGTAAAGAGTGTACGGCGAGGGAGGCAGGGGAGGAAAGAAGGGGCGAGAAGAGAGGGAGGCAGGCAGGGGGGGAGGGAGCTTAATGAAGATGCAGGGATGGCGTGTGTGTGTGTGTGTGTGTGTGTGTGTGTGTGTGTGTGTGTGTGTGTGTGTGTGTGTGTGTGTGTGTGTGTGTGTGTGTGTGTGTGCAGCAGGTTTGGTTTAATAAGCAGTAGAGGTGCCGCAGGTCCAGCAGGCAAGGGAAGGGAGGAGGAGGGGGGGAAATAAAACTCCACAACAGCCAAGTGAAACAGAACTAAACAGCGGAAGCCAGCGGAGGGAAAGGAGGTCCTGTGTTTGTGTTATGTGCGGGTCGACCCCGAACCACGGCATGACCCGTTCCCTCTGAGCATGCACGTCTCCGTCTCGCTGTCCCGCATCGAGAGCTGCTGCTGGACCTCGGGAGCCAGCGGATCCCGGTGGTGCGTCCCGCGCCGGGGGGGGTCGTCGCCAGGAGGGGCCGTCGGGGTCTCCGTGGCGGGGCGTCATGGTGCAGGGCTGCGGACGGGGCTGTCACGTGAGCATCTCCTCCCTCAGGAGGAGGCTGGCCTCCCACAGGGTCAGGTGAGGACCCGGGCTGCCGGAGCCGGCAACACTTTGACACCGTAATGCACGCACGGCGCAGGTGACACATCACTCCCTGTTGCTGTTTTACTTTGAATGGTATCGGGACACCGTGCGACCCGATCCCTAATTAGTTGGCAGTTATTTATTGAGGAATTGACTGGCTTTAGAATGTCCAATGGTATTGCTACATTATGTGACATACATATGCATGTTATTGAGGTAATGGCCGGAAGCCACAATTTTTGTTGTTCAGTTCAGATCATTTCAGGTTTAGTTTAGTTAATCTTAAGGTTTAAAGTGTAGTTGTCTATAGCAGTTTGGGAATCTCAAAGAAGGGGATGGTAGTAAAGGGGTGATGCAGTGAATGCATATTTGTTTTGACACCGGCAATAGCAGAACACACACATTTTATCCGGCTGATAATTTTTTTTTTTGTTGTCGTGAGAAACTGGAGGATACAGCACACACACGTGTTCACAAAGAATCAATAACTCGTTCCAGCAAATTCAGCAATATCTAATAAAAAAAAGCTAACCACTGAGGCTGCAACCAATGTCTAGATGCCACTCGCATAGAAATAAAATGTCGGACATGAAAGTCCCTTTCCCAAACTATTTCAAATACATTGCAGTTTTACTGGATGCTTGTCCAGCATAAAGAGACATTTTCTAGGTTGCCTTTGGCGGCCTCTGCTGGTGATGTTATTTTGGCTTGCTCTCTGTTATGGCTTAACAGTTTGTCATTTATGGTTAAATAGTTAAGACTAATGAAAGTCTTTACGGTCTGAAATCGTGAGCTTCACTGGGACTAGAAAATGAATGTTATCATGAAGCTGAATGGGGAGAGGTTGATGATGATGGAGAAGATGATAATTACCAAAAGGCTGCATTGTTACACTTAAAAAAATAAGTTATCATGTTGTTAATACAGCATTGAATCTGCCAGCATCCACAGAAATGTATATTTTAATTACAATTTTTTTGAAACCTAATGTAACATAACCATAAACATACACACAAAGAAAAAACGCAGTCACCAAGTATGTAATGATGACATGCATATTCAGTATAGAGGTGTTCTGATACCAATAGCATGGGAAATTCCTCCGACGCTGCCTAAAACGCAGTGTCGTGAAGTCTATGCGCTGATCCAATACCATAACTCGACTAGCTCATCTACTAGACTAGTACATCACAAGCGCGTGCAGGGTTATGCTGTGTTCGTTAATGGTCAGCAGTGGGAAGTCAGAAAAACATGGATGCTCAAGCTAAACGACAAGAATGTTTATAAATTATAAATGTAGATTGTCTAGCTTTAATTTTAATAAATAAAGAATATATGTAAAATTCGTATTCCGGTATCGGAATCGGGAGGGGGAAATGGTATCGAAACATCTCTAATTCAGTAGCTCAGTCTTTTTTCTATTGTATTCTAGCATCATAAAGACTCTTTTGCAAGACTGAGGGGAAAACAAATCAAAGAGTAAGCAAATCAAAGAGTAAGCAAATGTAATGGCTCCTATATCTCGTCAAGATCATTCTGCTCTGTGTCAAGATGACAACAAGGGTTGATGCATTTGAAATGGTTCTATATTTAAAACTCTCTTGTTCGGAGTCCTCTCTACCAGAGTGTTATTTATGCTGCTTTGTTCGTCTGGACCGAGGTGTCTGAGATGACCAGAGAGCCACAAATGGATAGTCATGTTGTGCTCCCACGCTTCTTTGCTTTGCTCCCTTGGCCATTACCGCCCTACTCAACATGTTTGTTGTTTGGTTGTCTCACGCTATTCTTGTTTTTCTCCCTCATTGGATTCTTTGTGTCATGTTAGGTGTTGTGTGTGCCAACTGGGAATTTGAAAACACATTTTCTTTCTCCGAGGATAATAAAGAGTAAGAGTCTACCCTCTACTCGGTTCCCTGTGGGCAAATTCAAGTAAAAAATAATCGGACATACTTCACCTGGCTGCATCTCTCTCTCTCTCTCTCTCTCTCTCTCTCTCTCTCTGTCTCTGACTCTCTCTCTCTCTCTCTCTCTCTCTCTCTCTCTCTCTCTCTCTCTCTCTCTCTCTCTCTCTCTCTCTCTCTCTCTCTCTCTCTCTCTCTCTCTCTCTCTCTCTCTCTCTCTCCCTCATATATCTTGATTCTGCCTTCTGAGTCAGTGTTCATTTGTTTTAGAAGCTCTCTAGCTGGAGGGAACGGCCCCCAGAGAATACTAAGGATGATTTAATTTATTGAACCTGTGTGTGTTTGTGCGTGCACATGTGCATTCAAGCCTGTTTGTGTGTCGGTGTGTGTGTTGCAAAGGGTGCGTGTAATGTGGGTCTATCTATTCAGAGGCCACAGGCACATTGTGTCCTCCCTGCTTGCAGCTCCCTGCTCCATTCTATATCGTGTGAGCCCTGCAAAACACATCCCACATTGTTACACTCTCTCTTACATTGCTGTACAACTTCCCTTTGCATTACAAACACGTGTACCCAAGCCCCCCTAATCTCACTCGACGATTGAGCGATGAGCAGCCTCGGGCCGTCGGCGGGGATCTCTGCCTCCTGGGGCTTTGTGATTGCGCAGGGAGAGCAGGTTAGAGGAGCACCTGGCAGCGAGGGGGAAGGCTGACTCCACATCTGGGAGCTCATTGCAGCCTCCTATAGCCAAGGTGTTCCATAGGCTGACTCCCAGTCTTCATCATACAATTCATAACCTTCTAGGAAAAGGCACCAAAACAAGTGGTGCCTTTTCCTAGAGACCGTTACTGACAGGAGATCAGTAAGATACTTATTTATTTTTCTTTTACAATTCAAAAGTTAAATAAAGATGTTATAATATCAATTCATGCATCAATTCAACTCAACACATAGGCCTGGCCTAAAGGAAAGAGCAGTTTATATGTTGACTGCTGCCAATTGTGTTGGTCATCCTACAGAATGATTCATTGCTTGTTAGTGTATAATACAGAACATTCAAAATATTCCATACTAAATCGCAATCGCAATATTGGTCGAAATAACCGCAATTAGATTAGTTCCCCAAATCGTTCAGCCCTAATGTGGTCTGATGTCCTTGCCATCGGTCAGTCACTTCCACCAGAGGTTCCTCCAGCCAGTCTCCTGACAGAACACAGTCCTCTATCCACCTGCAAGCCTGTCTTCACTATCAACCACAAACCACGGCAGCAGTCCCATCCTTCAAATAACCGGATAGCAGGCCTAAGCAGCACTAGAGGGCAAAAGGGTGCAATGCCCCCTCATTTAGAATATATACTTTAGTTTTTCTATCCAAATTTTCTATCACACAATCTGCCTCATCAGTCTTTCTAATCCCAATTGTCTTGTCTTAGTGCCTCATTCACGCAACTCTTTTGGCCGCATGATTTGACAATAATTGTATCAACTGAGAAAAAGTATTTTATAGAAGGGAGGAAGGGTTGAGGCAGGGTCAATATCACTGTTGAGGTTTACTTTCAAAGTTATGTGCTACAACAACAAAATACCTTTGCTGAGCAGCTGAGTCGAATATCTGAATCTAAAGTCTTTTGAATCAGGGTAAGAAGGGGCAATCTGGATAGGCTTTGTAGCTTTTTGGAAATGTGTGAGAAATGTAAGTAAAAAGCGTAAACATTATGTCATCTTTGGCATTGGTGCCAAGAATGGGATGTAAGATTAATGTTGTTTTATATGGTAGAATAGTAATCACCAGACTGCCTGAAAACAACACTGTCCTAAAGGATTGGCCACAGCACATCTGGAAAGCATCTCTTCTGTCTGCTCCACCTGGCCACTGCTCTTCCGAGTTGGCTTACGGCTGGCTGAGGAGCGGAGGTGAAACCGGGAACACGCACAGCTACATCTGCACCCACTAGTCCTGTTTACACTTTCCCCGCCACAGACTATGTCAGTGTTTCCAAGAAATTGACGATACAACCGCCAGTCAACCCAAGCATTGAATTACCATCGGTTTCAATGAACGACTGCAAAAGTGTGTGTGTGTGTGTGTGTGTGTGTGTGTGTGTGTGTGTGTGTGTGTGTGTGTGTGTGTGTGTGTGTGTGTGTGTGTGCGTGCGTGCGTGCGTGCGTGCGTGCGTGCGTGCGTGCGTGCGTGCGTGCGTGCGTGCGTGCGTGCGTGCGTGCGTGCGTGCGTGCGTGCGTGCGTGCGTGCGTGCGTGCGTGCGTGCGTGCGTGCGTGCGTGCGTGCGTGCGTGCGTGCGTGCGTGCGTGCGTGCGTGCGTGCGTGCGTGCGTGCGTGCGTGCGTGCGTGCGTGCGTGCGTGCGTGCGTGCGTGCGTGCGTGCGTGCGTGCGTGCGTGCGTGCGTGCGTGCGTGCGTGCGTGCGTGCGTGCGTGCGTGCGTGCGTGCGTGCGTGCGTGCGTGCGTGCGTGCGTGCGTGCGTGCGTGCGTGCGTGCGTGCGTGCGTGCGTGCGTGCGTGTGTGCGTGTGCGTGTGCGTGTGCGGGTCTGGGTCTGTGATTGTGCCCCTGTGTGTATGCATATGCATATTCCTTGGGTGTGTTCCAAGAAATTGACGATACAACCGCCAAACAACCCAAGCATTAAACAACCATCGGTTTCAATGGACGACAAAAATTGTGTGTTTGTGTGTTTGTGCATAGATGTGTCTAAGTGTTATGCCGCTAGCAGGCTCAAGTGTGTGTGTGTGAGTGTGATTTGTTTATTTATTTACTGATTTTGTTCATTTGAACTGCAAATGATGTTTCAGCTACTCTAACAGGTTGAGACTGATGCATATGAATTAGCTTGTATGTTATTTGCTTTGGGTTTTCTGCTCTGACCATTTTTATTCATGTCAACTTGCTTCAGATTTGGCTTGCTCTGGATGTCAGGTTTCAGGTTCTCATTTAAAAGCGTAGCCAAGTTTTGCTGGCTAAAGTAGTATATAATCAATAGTACTTTTTGGTGTGTGTGTGTGTGTGTGTGTGTGTGTGTGTGTGTGTGTGTGTGTGTGTGTGTGTGTGTGTGTGTGTGTGTGTGTGTGTGTGTGTGTGTGTGTGTGTGTGTGTGTGTGTACGTGTGTGTGTATGTGAACTACGGCTGAATCCCTGGGGTGCTGAGACAGGAAACAGCATGTCATTGACTCCACAGCTAACATCGTTGCAGCCGTAACAGGTCACCTTTCTCATTTTGACAATGCATCCATTTAGCACCATCCTGTTTTAGGTTTGACACACTCGTATGCTGAAGGGACTGGATCATTTGTGACACCAATTTGGTGTGCAGCGGTCTTTGCTGCTGTAAGTCAAGCCAAAACAACGTGTCAATGTTGTCTCTGGGGCCATCTGGTTATTGACACAGTTGCGGCTCATATAGGAAGTCCTGAAGCACAATGTAAAAAAATATTGTTTATGTGTGTGCAGAGGTTAAAGCAGGGAAACTCTAGCACTATACTTGTAAACGATATACGCTACATCAAATGTCACCCACACCGTGTGTGTGTGTGTGTGTGTGTGTGTGTGTGTGTGTGTGTGTGTGTGTGTGTGTGTGTGTGTGTGTGTGTGTGTGTGTGTGTGTGTGTGTGTGTGTGAGATAAGTAAATGTCGCATCACACCATCACATCTTTGTGTTTGCGCATGTGTGCGTGCGTATGCATGTGTGTGTGCGTGTGTCGGAGCCTGATTTGATCATTCGGGGACAGACATACTTCAACACCCGGTGTCCCTCTACGTGCAGTGGCCCTGGCATCCATTAGAGGTCTCCATGGTAACCTCGCTATCCGTCTGAAAAAGACAACCCTCAGCTGCAATGCATGGTGGGCTTTGTGACTCAACACAAAAATGTCTCCTACTGCTACGGGGAATAGAAGTGGGTCCTGACATTGTTGTTTTCTTTTAGCCTCTTCAAAACCAAATCTTTAAAAAATATTTGCATGAGACGCTACACATTTTTGAGTATTCCCCCTTTCTCGTCTTACAAGCATGTAATGCCTTATCTACACACACACACACACACAGACACACAAACACACACACACTCTAGGAGATTAGACAGCTGCTAGGATTGATTTACACACACGCACACACACACACACACACACGCACACACACGCAAACTCACACATACATAAACGCTAATCCCCTCCAAGCGGACAGTGTATATGGTTTGTACCACCATTGCCCCCACTAAAAGTGAGTGAGATAGTGGGGGATTCAGTTGGACAGAGAGAGAGAGTTAGAGAACAAGCAGCTGTGTACTATTTGCAAGAGGTGTATGGGTGAACAGCAATAGAAGGACTATTGGATGGGAAAGATATAGAGCATGCTCAGTGTCTCTCTCGTTCTCGTTCCCTCTCTCTCTCTCTCTCCCTCTCTCTCCTCTCTCTCCTCTCTCCCTCTCGCTCTCCCCCTCTCCCTCTCTCTCTCTCTCTCTCTCTCTCTCTCCACCCCTGAAAGAGGCTCAGCTAGTGCGTTCATCTGCAGAGCAAGGACTCTGCTGCATATGAGAGAGGGAGCATGTGAGCGTTAGCTCTCTCTCTCTTAGCCGATGTAAACTGATCTATGCACACCTAAACCTGCGCAAATGCCTCGTGCACAGCCTACGTGCACTCGACTCCCGGGACACCGACGGCAGCTGGACGAATCCGCCAGTCGACAGAAGTTTTTGAAGAACTGAGCATCCCGGCATTGCAGTTCTTCCTCCCGATCCGGGGCTGTCTGGCTGGAAGCTCTCTCGCTTTCTCGCCCTCTTGCCCTCTCGCTCTTTTTTTCTTTGACTCACTCAACCTTCTGCACTGGAGCAAGGACCTGGGGCAGACGTACGCCTCCTCTGGCCCTCTCGATGGGCATCGGTTCCAGGCCCCGGGCACCTGTGTTTACCTCCCTTCCTCCTCGACCACCGCCACCACCTCCTCCACCAGCACCACAGCAACACCCACAATGCCCCCGACGGGCGGGCTTGGTGAGCGGGGGAAGCCTGGCTAAGCACGCGGGGAAACTCTTCCTTCACCAATGAAAGGCTTCAAACTCGCCTGGTAAGGCTGCCGTCCTGTCCTGTCCTGTTCGCCGTGTAGTAGGGTCATCCCACACACACAAACACTCACACACACACACACACACACACAAACACACACACACACACAGTATTGTACATTTATTATGCGCGCATGGATTCACGTGCCACGCGCACACACATCAACACACACAGGGGCTAAACCCACCCCCCACTCCATCCGTCCATGCCATCTGCTCCCCCCCCCCACACCCCTCCATCACCATTCATCTCTCCATGTCCAGGCCTGAAGACAAACCCCCCAACCCGGTTGACAACCTAAGCATGATTGTATTTCCCTGTCCGTTTTGCCTCGCTTAGCAACCCGTCCCCCAAATGCACGCATGTAGATCTTCTTTTTTTCTTTACTACTTTTTACTGCATTACCAGTTCTTGCAACAAGATGTCCATTGCTCGTCCGTATTCAGTGACTCTAGCGTGGCGTCGGCACATTGGGGTGGACACGTGCGGCAAACCTGCTGGCTTTGCATGTATGAGCTGGGTGAGTGGCTAGGGTTTAAGGCTAATGTGTATGTTATAGCCTTTAAAGCTATACTACCTAACTTGTCAACTAGCATCTTCAAGCTTTGTTTTGTTTTGTGTCACCAAAGGTTAGTTTAGGTTAGGTCTAGACTAGGTGAAGTTAAGCTAGACTAGGTAAAGTCAGGCTAGGCTAGGCCAGTTTATGATAGGTTGCGTAAGGTTTACTGTGTACAAACAATGCTCTTGTTTGCTGCTGAACGTGATCTTTCTATTTTCCACCACGTGGTCTGTCACCTCCACTCAAAATGAACCTGCTTGAGTTGTAAGAACTCAATTCTTTATGTGGAAACACATATAATGAATTTACATGATAATTATCTGGAAACCTTCCCTTTACATGACTGTTAAGCTAATTCACCTTTAGTAATGGCAAAAGCTCAAGCAAATGTAATCCAATGAGCTAAAGTAGCTAGTACACTTAAACCATAATTTACACGAAAAAGGCATAGACACAGACTTAATTGTGGAGCACAGTTCCTTCATTCGGCCAAAGAGGATAAACATGATAGAATCAAGTCGGATCACAGTAAAATGAGGGAAAGAAGCACGGAAGTAAGCAAGGGTCAAACATCAAGATAGATGTCATATCTGGCAACTCCCCCTGGGGACAACATTAAAACCTTGCATGTGTAACCCCATATCCAGCTGAGGTGGCAAAAGGAATCTGGTAACATAAGCCTAGAATGTGTGTGTGTATGTGTCAGTTTGTGAGTTTGTATGCGCCTGCATGCTTGTGTATATGCATATGTGTGTGTGTGTGTGTGTGTGTGTGTGTGTGTGTGTGTGTGTGTGTGTGTGTGTGTGTGTGTGTGTGTGTGTGTGTGTGTGTGTGTGTGTGTGTGTGTATCTGTGTGTGTGCAGTTGTGTTTATGTGCATGCACCTGCATGTGCATGTGTGGGGCTGTATGTGTGTGTGTGTGTGTGTGTGTGTGTCTGTGTGTGTGCCACGTGCAGGCTCAAGTGCGTGTGTCTGTGTGTGTGTGTGTGTGTGTGTGTGTGGGGGCGCGCGTGCACGGAAAGCAGGGCTGAGGACAAGTGCAGCTCTGCTCTCTCATTAAGCGAGCGTCCGCCGGGGCAGCTGCTCCTCGTGACACCTCGGCTGCTTCCCAATTAGCAGACTGCGGAAGGAGCGGAGCTCAGGACAATGTGCATATTAAAAGCAATGTCCAGTGGGCTTACATCCCCGCTGGCCCAGGCAGGAGACAATGAGGTAACATTAAAGTAGCCACTCCAAATAACATAAGTGTCTATGGGGGGGGGGGGGGGGGCGTTTCGTTTAATCAGACACTTTGAGAAATAATCCAGAAAAGCGATGCACGCTCAATGGTTTAACAGGGAAAAGAGGGTTGAGGAGCAGCACAGATTTACACGCCGGTGCAAAAAGAAGGGTTTGCCGTATATATCGTATACAGCAACTCACGTTGAAAAGAGGACCGTTTTCCTTGTTACTATTACTGTTGTAATACATTATCAATATGTCATTGATCATTGTTTTGGAAGAAATATAGTCTTCTGAACTAACGTGAGGGTAAGGATGCAATTATGATTATGATTATGAATGCAATATATAATATGTAATATGTATATATTTTTTTATCTCCAACATGAAATGAGATGTATCTGCAGCCTCGTTGTAAGCCCCTTCAATCTGATGCACTCTGTTTAATTCTCCCGCTGCCCTGAGAGCCTATTGACAGGGGAGCACAACCACCTCACAGCCTCCTCATCTCTGCTGGTGGTGCATTCCCCACCCCATTGGCTGCATCCCAGAGAGCTTTGCACTGAGGCGGGCCCCCATTGGTTGCTGTCCTGGCTCGGGAGGCAGTGATTGGCTGCCATCGTCTCAGACCACATCATTAGGAGTGTTTCCCTGTGGGATGTAAAAGGAGGGAGGGGGAAGGTAGAATTGAGGTGAATCTGGGTTATTCAACGGAATGAGAGCCTTTCGGCTGTGTGTGTCTTTGTGCGTGTGTGTGTGTGCGTGTGCGTGTGTGTAAGACCTAAGGCATAGTATAGAAAAGATGAAAGGATAACAGTATGGAAAAGAAGTGAGACTTGCTGTTTGCTTTTGCCATCGAACCTGTGTCTGTGTGCGAAAATGAAAGACGCAATCTATTCAATTCTAAGGTCACTAAGAGGTCAACCTCGCTCTCTCTATTACTGTCTCTCCTTCTGTCTCTCTCTTTCTTTCTCCCGCTCCCGTATTCTCTCACATTATCTCTCTCTTTCTCTCACTCATGTTCTTTCTCTCATATTCTCTCTTTCTCTCATTGTCTCTCCCAATTATCTCTCTCATATTCTCTATATCTCTCTGTCTCTCTGTCTCTGAAGACAATCTCTCTGGCAGTGAGTATCCAGATTTAGGACAAACCAGCACGGCTCCCACTGGTTGGAGTGGAACATCGACAACAGGACCACTCTGGTCTATGTCCTCAGGTGGTTAGTCTTGGATGATCCGGGACCTCTCAGGTCCTCCTCCTCTTCCCTGTGCTTATCCTTTATTACCTTTCCCTCTCAGAGACCATTGATCAATGGAGAGTGCCTCACTATTCACCATCAATACACTACTAAACGTGTAATGAAGATCAAAAGGGAGATATATATGGTGGCGATTATGTATATCAAAAAATTATGTAAATAACCTTTTCATTAATATTTCATTAATATCTCTCTCTCTTACAATCTATATATTTTTGACAGATATTGATGAGATATTGACAGTAGTAAAGCAAAGGTATGTGTGTGTGTGTGTGTGTTTAAGGGGGTGTGGCACAGACCATGGTGTGATGGTGAGGATTAACTGACGTCTACAGCCTCCATTCATAAAGGCAATGAATACGTAATGAGGGGGGAGTGGCCAGACCAACTCCTCCCCTCCCCTTTCTCTCTCTATCTCACACATATATAATCCCTCTCGTCTCTCTCTCTCTCTCTCTCTCTCTCTCTCTCTCTCTCTCTCTCTCTCTCTCTCTGATACACATGTACATTCTCTGTATCTTTCTATCTCTCCTCTCCTTTTCTCTCTGACACACATACATTCTCATTCTCTCTCTCTGTGTGTCTCAAGCCGAGTACACAAAAAAAGCAGCATCCATCCTCACGGTTGTGTTTGGCTCTGGCAACCAATCGCAGTGATGGAGATGGATGGAGGGCAAGGGAGAGAGAGAGAGAGCTTTGCTGCAGCCGCTAGAATCCACACATGTGAATCACTCTGCTGCTAGAGAGAGAGAGAGAGAGAGAGAGAAAGAGAGAGACAGACAGAAGGACTGATAGGGAGAGGTAGAGAGAGAAGGACAGGGAGACAGACAGGGAGAGGTAGCGTGGAGAGACGGAGGGAAGGATCGCGGCTAAAGGAGAACAACAAGAGGGCGGGGAGGGGGGGTCTCATGCTCGCAATCTTCACGTCGGGACTCTCAGGATTTATTTTTGAAACGAGGGGGGGTTGGCCGTGCCTCCTCCTCCTTCTCGCCCCCCCCCCCCCCCCCCCCCCCACCCACCCACCCTCCTCCTCATCCTCCTCCTCCTCCTCCTCCCAGTCCCACTCCTCCACCTCCCCTCGCTCTTCCTGCTCTCCATCAGTGGGGAATGGGTGGATGCATGGAGCAGGCTGAGACTGAGGCTGAGGCTCCAGTGCTCCATGGCTGCCAGGTTGGTACCCAGCGCCGTACGACATGCATGCGCTCCATCTCTCTCGCCACGCCGGCACAGATGTGCTCTGCGTGCATGTGTGTGTGTGTGTGTGTGTGTGTGTGTGTGTGTGTGTGTGTGTGTGTGTGTGTGTGTGTGTGTTTGGGTTTGTGTGTGTCTGTGTGTTATATTTTCCTGATGAAATTGGGTTTTGGCAACAGTTGTGTGTGTGTCTGTGTGTGTGTGTGTGTGTGTTTGGGGGGTAGGGTGGGATAGGTATAGCATTTGGAGGATGGGGTGTCACCTTGCACCATTTTGGTCCCACACCCCCCATCACCCACACCACCACCACTACCGTGCCTACATTCCTTCACCATCAGACGCGCTCTGATTAGCGTTAGCATTAGCATCCGGCTAGCTTCATCCGACAGCAGTGTGAGCGCTAGGTATGCGCTAACCACGTCCATGCAGCCCCTCTAGTGGCTGCGTTGGTTTGTGTTGTGACACTTGGAATGACATGTTGGATGTCTTTGATCCATTCAACGGTCCACCTCCTTTTGTTGGGCTTGTACATTTTCCAAACATACGTCATCCTGTGAGTGTGTGTGTGTGTGTGTGTGTTGCTGTTTTTTTGCGACCTTCTCTACAACAAAAAAAATAACAACACACACCAGTGCATAGCAGGAAGCGTGACAGCGTCATGGCTTTGATGTAATGAACGTGACAGGGCATGTGGTGTAGCATCGCTTATGGCTAACTGGCGGGAGATGTACGGCCGCATCGGTCATTCTTTGGCTCTCCAGATATAGCGGTACACTGCTTTTGTTATGTCACGTTTGACCTTTGACTGAAGGGTGCATGCTTTGTGGGGGGAGGGAGAGTAGCATAGGAATAAATGTCTCCGCTCATGATGGCCCAGATAAATGGTGAGGCCCTCTGATTGGTCGATGGTCGATGCTCAGGAGCATGGAGGACCCTGGTTGGCCCCTGTTCTGCAGAGTGTGTTTGATGTTGCTCTTGGGTGAGTGGGTTTGGTCACTGGACACCACTGCCAAAGGGATTTCTCAGGCTTGATCACATCTTACGTGGTCAGCTGTTTTGTAGGCAGTCAACGTAACGCCTTGATCTTGGTCTTGTTATGAAATGCATGGAGTGGGTCCCAATGTAGAAATATGAGGATTCAATCAGAAGATTCATTATCCCAAGGGTGAAACAAAAGTGACGGCAGAGCGGTCATGAGTGATTCATATTTGTATTTGTGTTTCAATTGTTTACAAAATGGGTAGACATTGTGAGTAGACTGATTTGTTAAGGAACAATGCGATGTATGGGACTTATTGCCATGACTGAAGGAACTCCAAGTCTTTAACAAATTTAGTTTGCATCGCTGTATACACAAAACAATTAGACACTCCAAATAAATAATTTTGAAATGCAATGAAATGTGATGGGTGTCCGAACTTCAACTGAAGCATGAAGGACATAAAAGTGATGTGATGCTAAAAGTAATCTAGTGCACTTCAACCCATATTCTCCCGGTCTTCGTTGGATTTAAAATTAGCGGCCGGTCCAGAATCCTAATTTCCTCCCAAGGGAATCTCTGAATAGCTTTTTGTTCTGTATCTGTTCTTTGAGTGGTTGCCAGTGGAGAGAAATCTAGGATCACCTCAATCTATTATCATAGAGACTCACCACGAAAGACTGCATTCACTAGCAGGAATAAGTCTTCCATTACTCCAGTCAAAAGGTACTGGGTCTGACGACCTGCGTCTGAATTCACTGGAAGTCACTTTGGATACTTTGGAAGTGTCTTAAAATTTGACTGTTTGTTGGCAATCGCTTTTTTTAAAGTCTGTTGACACATTGTGACTTACAACACCTTGGGCTTTCTGTGTACAAACTTTGTCGCGTAACAACAACAACAACAGCGGTTTTCTATCCCCCCGCCCACAGCACCGCCAGTAACTCCAACCGGAGCACGCCTGCATGCTCGCCTGTCCTGCGGAAACGCTCCCGCTCCTCCACCCCCCAGCTCAGCCCCGACAACGAGAGCTACGCCATGGTGGAGAAGGGCTCGCTGGACCCGGCCCCCGACCGGTCACCCACCACCCCCGAGCCCGCGGCCCAGAACCACCACCAGCAGCAGCCGCCCCAGCAGACCCAGCAGACCCAGCCGCACCAGCAGCAGCAGCCCCAGCAGCAGCAGCCCCAGCAGCAGCCCCAGCAGCAGCCCCAGCAGCAGCAGCAGCAGCAGCAGCGGGTCTACTCCCAGCCTGCCAGCGGGTCTACTCCCAGCCTGCCCATCTCACCACCAACACCACCAGCTCCCGAAGTGGGGGCAAGAACACCAAGGTGAGCAGGCATATAAAGGTACACATGCTTGCATGCGCACCCACACACACACACACACACGCACACGCACACGCACACGCACACGCACATGCACACGCACACACATACCCATACACACCTACAGGATAAAATCTAAGGTAGACATACTACAACCCAAACGGTTGGAAACCCTGAAACATTGTAAATGCTACAGACCTTCAAAAACACATGTCTAGATCTTAGCTACTCCTCCAATATTCTGAACCCCAAAAATGCTGCACAAAGATATTTTATCCCTTGCTTGGGACCACACAAGTGAGACGTTCTAGATTTTGTAATCTTAGGAGGCAAGGTTGCTCCGGGATAGCCCTTTGCTGTCACAGGGGACAGACTTTACCGCTACTCTGCTTTCATTTTTCTCCTGTTTTAGGATCGCAACTTGCTGTTGTGTGCAACACTGAGTTTGATAAACGTAGGGGAAAAGAGTTCGCCTGAGGTTACAATATTATCGGCTTGAGTTTGGAGCGATGAAATATGATTGCACTCGAGTGTAGTACTGCAAAGTGTTTATACCGAGTACACTACTGTCCTCAATAATCGTTGCTTTACGCTGCTGTGTACAATAAAACACACCGGAATTTCTTTGCAGGGCAATCAAATGTCGATTATCAAGGTCAATGATCTCAAATATTTCAAATGTATCAGATATTTGGCTGATATATGGGAATCACACATATTATATATACTCTAATAAAAAAACACAAAACTCAACATAAAATTCTTAACCTTCCAATCTATGTTTATGCATTGGAACATAACTGATTTCTTGTCATGACGTTCTCATTGTCATATCACCATCGTCAACCATTCCACGCTTTGACGCTTTTGGTCTTGACCCACACGGGTTTGCTTTAAGATGGCTCGTATCGTTGGGCACCGTAACCAGAGGACCTGATGCTTTCAGTCAGTCCCTGCTCGTGTCAAAATGTGTCCGGAGCACACTCTGTAACTTTCTCCTGTCCTTTTTTTACTGTCATTTCTCTCTCTCTCCTCATGCATGCAATAGTCCCACAAGCGGCACACTAAAGTAAGCATCACTCTCTTATGTTTGTTTTCTTTGTGTTTTTATTTCAAACATGTTTTGCCTGGACATGCCTATTGAACATGTGATAAGGCGATCCTACAATGACCAGCTGATTCAATGAAGTCTGTTGTTTACATTGAAAAACCCAAAACGCACACACACACACACACACACACACGCCCATACACACCAAATGAAATAACCTTACGAGGAGACTTCTAAGCTTAACAAAGACTCAAATCGTAGCTGAACGTAGCTCAAATTAGACCAGAGAGATGCTTAGTGACACAAGTGAGCCCGGAGGGAATTCGCACTAAGAAGGACACGATAGAGTAAGGAGACATGGTGCTTGGTTCCCCTCTCATCACCATCGTTTTCGGTTCCTTTCGACCGTGCACCCTCATCTGCATGACCACTGTTTGTCTCTTTGCATGTGGATGACCCCAGGGGGACAGGCTAAGCCTCATTAAAGTAAGCACTCTACCACTTTCATATTTTTATTTTTTATTGAATTGTATTTCTTGTATTGTACTTTTTGCATCTCCCCGATCCCCATCCATTTCCTCTTCCTCTCCCCACTGTTTAGCTTTCACCTCCACATCCTAACCCTGCTGTCCGTGACCTTTAACCTTTGACCTGTGACCCTCAACCCCCACCCCCCAGGCTCATCCTGTTCCATGCGCTTCAGTGGTCTGCCAGGCCTTCCCCTTGCTCTACTAGAGCTCTAAAATATTTGTTATGATGGCAATGGCCCTTGCTTTCGCCTCGTGTGACCTCTTTGTTGTGCTATATATACTAAGATATATACAACTCTATTTATTGATTCCTTTAATAACGGGGAATCAATAGGTTGAAATAGTATGAATTGGGTTATGTCTCTGTCTCTCTCTCCTTTCTCTCTCTCTCTCTCTCTCTCTCTTTCTCTCTCTCTCTCTCTCTCTCTCTCTCTCTCTCTCTCTCTCTCTCTCTCTCTCTCTCTCTCTCTCTCTCTCTCTCTCTCTATTACAATAACTCAACAATTCTTGTTTGCTTGGAAGCAGCCTTTCATGTGTGGAATTTGTCAGATAATATAATTGATATAAGAGGCATAAGACTGAATCAAATGATCCTTAAAGGTGAATTGTTCTTGACAAACCCACCCAAGTGATTGATACACAAGCATTAAAACACAGGATTACAATTACCGACTGTGTCATAGTGTTGGGCACTCTGACTGCACAGTGTGCCTCTCTGAGGTAATACTGCCACTTACTGGCCGAAATGATACGCTATAATATTTCCATATATGTATACACAATCTCTACAGCGAACTTTTCCCGGAATCCAACTGATTTTGATAATTTCCCTTACATTGTGTTGTGTGTTCCTCCTATAAAAACTTTAATCTTTCTAATCATTGACCTTCTATTTTTCCTCCTGTTTGTCATCTTTCTGCACTCCTCTGACGATCGTTTCATTGTGGCCAACAGAAAAGCCAGAGCTGGTACAATGTAAGTTCAATACCTGCTTTCCTACTTTCCCTATGCACCCGCTTCTTTGTACCCTCACGGTGTCAGCGTCCAAACGACTCATCCGCAAATAACTTTCTTTCTGTGGTCCCTCAACATTTGCATTTATGCGAGGACAAAAGACAACACATCACGTTCAGTCTGCCGGATTGGATGATGTTGCAATTGATGACTACGACTTAATTTTGATGCATTCATCTCAGTGCATCAAAATTAAGACAGAAAATCAAGTAAGACTGAGAACTGAAGGTTTTTGGAAAAATAATATTACCGTTCAGCATTGGCCTATTTGTTTCCTAGCATTCTTCTAGGACAGGAAAAACATGGCAGTTGTGTGGCTATGTTTACATTTTTGTAAGTTTGTCTATTTGTTAGTTCAGTATTGCATGGATGTGGGTTTGTGCATGTGGTGTAATTTACAGTGGAGAAACATAGACATAGCATAACACATCAAGGAGCTTCATCTTTAGGATCTAATCTAAAGGAGGCAGCCCATGAAGGAAGGATGTATATTTTTCTCTGTCAATCACTTGACAGCGATACTGAGCTCTTAACCCAGTATGATATCCAAGCTGCACAATTTGATTATCGACATCCACAATAAAAAAAAGGTAAAAAGTTATTTTCTGTGCTGTAGCTCTGCCATTCCTTTTACCTAATTATTTATCAAATCTGAGTTTGATACATTCTTGAGATGTTCTGTGAGAAAGAGAGCATTTGGGATACAAAAAGAAACATTTATGAAGGAGTTGTGCCAAAAAGTTGGATTTCCTCTCCCCCTTTGTGTCTTTGTTGCGGAATCGGCCTCATCCCACACATATAGCCCTGGCACTGAACCCGACCCCCAACCCAACTCTGAGTCACACAGCTCAACAAAGGCAGGGAGAGGTCCGCCAGTGGGCGGAGGAGGAGGGGGTGGAGGAGAAGACTAAATAGTGGGGAGTTGTGGGAGCCGTATGGGAGAAGGGAGGAGGATGAGGAAGCTGGAAGTGTGTGTGTGTGTGTGTGTGTGTGTGTGTGTGTGTGTGTGTGTGTGTGTGTGTGTGTGTGTGTGTGTGTGTGTGTGTGTGTGTGTGTGTGTGTGTGTGTGTAAAGAGAAGGACGGATTGTCCATGGCAATGCTACCTTGTTTACACCAGTAGCTTCCTTTAACACACACATACACACAAAGAGACACACTCCTCTCTCTCTCTCTCTCTCTCTCTCTCTCTCTCTCTCTCTCTCCTCTCTCTCTCTCTCTCTCTCTCTCTTCCTCTCTCTCTCTCTCTCTCTCTCTCTCTCTCTCTCTCTCTCTCTCTCTCTCTCTCTCTCTCTCTCTCTCTCTCTTTCCTCTCTCTCTCTCTCTCTCCTCTCTCTCTCTCTCTCTCTCTCTCTCTCTCTCTCTCCCTCTCTTCCTCTCTCTCTCTCTCCCTCGCTTCCTTGCTCCCTCTCACATGGAAAAATAAAGGGGAAGAAGAAATGGCTGAAAAAACCCAGAAAATTGCAATAAAATAGTGGGACAGAAAACATGCACTGGCACGTCTGAGCATAACACACACACACGCACACACACACACACACACACACACACACACACACACACACACACACACACACACACACACACACACACACACACACACACACACATTTGAACTGAAGTGAACCTTAATCTTGCCCTCCCTCCCTCTGCCCCCTCCTCCTTCTCATTCTCCCTCTACCCACAATAACACAGCGACTCCTCCTACTCCACTCCTCTCCTGGAGAAATGTTTTCAAACAGTCCAGTGCACGTTGTGGAGCAGTGAGCATCTCTGGATCGATTTTCTGAACATGCAGTGGGGGGGGAACGTCCAGTTGTCCTGGATTATAGGGGCTGATGGTGTGATAGTTTGATCTGGGAAATTTCTTGTCCGGGAATTGTTGGGAATATTGGAACACCTTGGATTACAGGATGAAATGAGGGTGTTAAAAGGACTTGTTTTCCGTGTAATGTGATGAGGGGCCAGAAGTAAGAGAGGGAGAGAGAGAATTAGCGAGACTTGCTCCATTTTTGCAATGTTTCGTGTTTTGATTGCATGACTTTGTATTTGTAAAGTATGATTTTTTTTTGTATTTGGTGTATTAAGATTAATTTGCCATGACTGTTACTACTCTCTCTATATAAATATATATATGTATATATACATACATGATAAACAACCAAATTTAGATCATCACTGCATATTCTTCATAGTTCTCTCCCAAGAGCTCAAAAGTTAGACTTTTGGGTTAAATTATAGTGTTTTCAGCAGTGGAGAGTCAGGAATTACAGAGACGAGTGTAGCACAGCATTCAGGACTGTAAACAATGAGGCTGGAGGGTCCAGTGAGTGAGACTCTGTCTGACCTGGACGTGAGCTGGAAGGGTCCCGGTGTAAGGTCAGACCCACAGCCTCTGGACTGCTGGAGTGATCCCTGGCAGAGCTTGGACTGGGAGTCAGAGCGGGTACCGGCTGTAAGTCTTTCCGGGAGGGAAGCCTATAATGTCACTTATTTTTGGTTGTGTGTGAGAAGATTAACATGAACTTCCAAGTTTAAAAAGTCAACCAGTTTGGATAGATTGAGTCAACCATATTGGTCTTACAGTCTTTGCAAACATGTAATGACTTTTTGTTTGTAACGTAAATGTTACTAGACGAGAAGTTGCCTATAAGTAAACATGGGTGTAACACTGCAACATTGAGTTTAGGCTATTTAGGAGTTGCAAACATACATGGTAGATGTAAAGAATGAGGGCAGAAAAGGTACAGAGAGTTCCAGAAAGGTTTGAGATCCATCTACCAATTTAGGTGCTGGAGTTCCACATTATGGCATCAGTGTGTTTGCCTGCCCTCTAGTGTTCATAACCTTGGCTTGGAGAAAATCCCGATCATTGTTGTGTCTTTCTGCAGGTATTGAGTCCCACCTACAAGCAACGCAATGAAGACTTCAGAAAGCTCTTCAAATCCCTACCGGACACTGAGCGACTCATTGTGGGTGAGTTTGATCCAGACCCTCTCCCCGGGAGTATGAATGTTTGTTGTGTCAGGATGATTAAAGTCTGTCTGGTTTTCGACCAAATCATTGCACAAAGTTGCTTCATTAGTTTCCGCCCCGGACCGAAAGTTCATGATTCACTCTGAATGGTGTAATTCATGTTGTTGACCTTTGACCTCCACCAGACTACTCCTGTGCACTGCAGAGAGATATCCTCCTGCAGGGCCGTCTCTACCTCTCTGAGAACTGGATCTGCTTCTACAGCAACATCTTCCGATGGGAAACCCTGGTACGCTCTGTTACTCTGATACTCTATGTCATTCCTCTGTGTACAGCGAGAGATGCACTCCATGTTCAGACACTAAAACAGGTTTGCGTCACCCAATCAATACCCATGATTCTTCTTACTTTATTGTATCCATTTAGAAACGTTTTGAAAGAGAACGAGTATCAACATAATCAAATTTAGTCAGATCCCTAAAACTGGGAAGCTTTTCTGAGTCATCCTCTTGGACTAAGTATTGATTGTATGTTGCATCTGATATGTGGATGGAATACAGAGGTTGCATTTTCTCATAACATGCAACAATTTAGTTGAGTTATGAGCAGAGTTAAAGTTAACAGTTCGTGGTTGAACGGTAAATCATTTGAAAGCTGTGACGATGTTTCTCTTGCTTTCAGCTGATGGTTCGCCTGAAGGACATTTGCACCATGACCAAGGAGAAGACGGCTCGGCTCATTCCCAATGCCATCCAGCTGTGCACCGACAATGAGAAGGTGAACAGAAGGTCTTGGCGTGGGTGTGATTGGTCACTGCAAATGGAAATAAAAGGGGACGTGAAAGGGGGCTCTGTCTAAGATGTATAATTTAATTCTGTATGAGGTAACGTAGGAGGGGAAAATATGAGCTTCATAAAGTAAAGGTACATTCTAAACAGGAAGTGAATTCAGATGGCTCGGTGTATGTGTTGGCAGAATAGTCTAGCAGTTTAGAGTGTTTGACTCCCAGATGAAGGGTTCTGTGTTCAAACCCCAATGTCTAAAACTCAACCTGCAGGAATCCTAGAGCAAGGTGCCCCATCTATACCCATACTTATGCTTTACTCAGGAAACCTAGCTTCTATCCTCAAACTCAGCCCATTGACTTTTCTTAAGCTTAGTCAATAAGACCTAACGGTGGCCATTTAATCCTCCAGCACTTTTTCACGTCCTTTGGGGCGAGGGACCGCACCTACATGATGATGTTCCGGCTCTGGCAGAACGCTCTCCTGGAGAAGGTAAGGATCCTGGGCTCCGTATTAAGGAACTTCTCGCCAAGTCAGGCCAATCAATTTCTTTCTCTTGCCCTTAATCCCTGTCCAAACCGGTCCCCACAGGCCTACTTTCCTTCCCTCGCCCTAAGCCCTATAACGTATGCTTCTGTCCGCTCTGCCTTCTGTGATATTGTGATCGCTCCTCCTTGTGAAACCCTCTCTCTGTCCCCTCTCCCCCATGCTCATCAGCCCCTGTGCCCCAAAGAGTTGTGGCATTTTGTCCATCAGTGTTATGGCAGCGAACTGGGGCTGACCAGCGATGACGAGGACTACGTCCCCCCCGATGACGACTTCAACACCATGGGGTGAGTTTCACCCCCGGGAAAGAACATTGACAACAGACATATCAATGCTGAATTGATGGGAATTGTTGCAAACGTCTTTATTTAGGCCTGGCATTTAGAGAAAGCAAGTCCCCAGAAACAAAGCCAGCTTCCAAAATAGTTGTGGAGGCCTGTAATAATTTAGAGTGCTGAAAGAAATATGAACCTCCGCCAGAGACATTTATTATCGATTACCTAGCTAGTCTTCAAGCAGAAGAGCAAACACAAACAGTGTGTTGTCATGCATACATGATAACACACATTAAACCGATACAGGCATGCCCTTATCGCTTTCAACTCATACCGACCAAACACAGAACCCCTGCAGTCCGTCTTACTGCTACAGACATGTGTTGTGTTGTGGAGGGCTCTGTGTCCGTTCGCCTGGTGCATTTCCCAACGCCGTTCTGACCACCCAACACCCCCCCCCCCCCCCTGATTGGCCCTGTGGCGACTGGACCAATCGGACAGCGCGTTGATCGCCGCTGCACCGCGTTGGGGAAAGCAAAGGCCTGTGTGTCCGTTCAGTGTTGGTAAGCTGGTAACCTTGACCCACAGCTGCTGTCCGTCTCCCTGGTGCAGGTACTGCGAGGAGCCCCCGGTCGAGGACAGCAGCGAGCACCACCCGGACGCGTGCAACACCCCGGCCAAGACCCCCCCTGACGTAGGCCCGGGAACCCCGCTGCTCCCGCAGGAGGCCTACATCGGGGTGGACCACGACCGGCCTGGACTAGAAGCCCTTCTGCCTGTGAGAAGACGGGAATTATTAGGAATATTACTATTAGTAGTAATGGAAGTGTTAGCAGTAGTAGCAGCAGCAGCGGCAGTAGTAGTAGTAGTAGCCACAGTAGCAGTAGCAGTAGCACTAGTAGTAGTAGTAGCAGTAGCAGTAGTAGTAGTAGCCACAGTAGCAGTAGCAGTAGCACTAGTAGTAGTAGTAGCAGTAGCTGTAGTAGTAGTAGTAGCAGTAGCTGTAGTAGTAGTAGCCACAGTAGCAGTAGTAGCAGTAGCAGTAGCACTAGTAGTAGTAGTAGCAGTAGTAGTAGTAGCCACAGTAGCAGTAGCAGTAGTAGCAGTAGCAGTAGCACTAGTAGTAGTAGTAGCAGTAGCAGTAGTAGTAGTAGCCACAGTAGCAGTAGCAGTAGTAGCAGTAGCAGTAGCACTAGTAGTAGTAGTAGTAGTAGCAGTAGCAGTAGTAGTAGTAGCCACAGTAGCAGTAGCAGTAGTAGCAGTAGCAGTAGCACTAGTAGTAGTAGTAGCAGTAGCAGTAGTAGTAGTAGTAGCCGCAGTAGCAGTAGCAGTAGCAGTAGTAGGAGCAGTAGCATTAGCACCATTTTTGACAGTTTAATTCCTATGCGTGTATGCATTTGGGTTTAGTTGGATATTTACTCCGAGAGTTTAGAGGCCCAACAACCCAATACGTCATAAATCAAACACCCCTTGAGAAATTGTATGTACACGCAGGATCCTTGTCAATTCTTGGTATTCATGGGTCTTCATGGTTGAATGCACTTATCTTAAGTCTCCTTGGATAAAACCGTCAGCTAAATATATGTAACATAATTGAATGTAGAGCACTCAGTTTCTGGTCTCAACCCATTGTGGCCACTTGATGTCACCTCATGTTATCCTCAATGCAAGAATAGGCTGTCCCAAACGGCCAAGGTGCTGCCTATTCAGGGAGCAGAGAGGCATCAAGTTTCCGACGACAAGAAAAACTATTCCAAACACAGCCCAGAGTTTGTGTTCAGATATAAGTTACATTGACTTTTAGACGACAACAAATAATAATTCTAATCAGAGAAATATAAAACAATTAGTCGGAATGAGGTGGTAGTAGTAGCATACCGTCTACAGTCGTCAACCGTTTGGAGACAGCATAATGTTGTGACGCATCGCTGCCTTAAAAGTCCTCTCAATCCAGAGAGGACGTTGCCTTTTTTTAAAGGCAACGTCATTCAAAAACATTGCCTAGACAGCAAGGCAGCAGGAAGCTACGGCCGTGATCCCCGACCGTAGGAGCTTATCACACATGAGGTGTATTATGTTTCCTTATTTTGTTTTGAAAAAATAACGAATCAAATCGAATGTTTGAACACTCGAACAATCTCTGTCCATTCTCCGGGATCGGGGCCACACGGTCTACCGGTCAGTTTTCAGTGTGTTCGTTGTTTGCCCGTTAGATAGCATCACTAACCAACCAAACCGGCCCACAGGACGAGCTGCCCCTGGGCTTGGTCGAGGAGGACCCCCCCACACCGCTCGGCGAGGGAGAGGTCCCGCCCCCTCCTCTGCTGGCCGAGGAGCAGGCGGACCCGCAGGACGTAGGTCACAGCCCGGCGCCCTCGCTCGACCTCGACGAGCACGAGGAGCTGCCCACCGAGCTCAGCGACTCCTCAGAGACCCACGACGAAGGTGTGGAACACACACACACACACACACGTGGTTATATACACTGTTGCATACAACGGACACCTATTGACATACACCTAACACTCAAATGTTTGCATACACTTAACCCATTTACATACACTCAACAGTAAGCTTGCTTACATTAAACCCACACTCAAACCCCTACATACATTTACATATACTAAACAAACACACACACACACACACACACACACACAAACACACACGCAACATTCGTTAAACACACATACACATTCACACACTCACTCTCATGCACACTCACTGTCATGCGCACACAAGCATGCACATATTCTCGCACACGCAGGTGTGCAAGAAGACAAACGCACGCAAAGCTACATACCTCACACACACACACACACACATACGCATGCGGCACATTCACACATGCACACACACACTCACACTACCACACAAACAGCCAAATGTGTTGCTGTTCCTCCAACGTGGTACGTGTGATCCCGCCCCAGGCGAAGTGCAGGCCTTCCAGGAGGATCTGCGGGGGGCGGCAGTACATCAACGAGGTGTACAAGTTCAGCGTGGACAAGATGTTCAGTGTCCTCTTCACCGAGTCCCCCTTCATGAGGGGCTTCCTGGAGCAGCGCCGGTTCTCAGGTGAGCATCACACGTGGAAGGTCCCTTACACCCTAACCCTAACACTGGGGCCTTAATGACGCGTTTCCTTCTGCGGGTGCGGTTCGGGATGCAAGGGTAAGGCACGGTTCGCGTTTCCACCGCCAAAAGTGGCCGGGGTCCAGACTGATGAGCCGTACTCATCAGCAGTACTCCTCTATTGGGGTTACTGAGACGTCTGAAAGGGTGCCAACAAGTTCGAGCTACACACGCCGTCTGTTGATTGGTTGACAGAATCGTCACTTCCTTGCGACAGGGGGAAAATAACAAAATAACCCTGTACCCGCAAGAACGGAGAAAGCTTAGTTTATTGAAGAAAATGTTGCGCAAAAGTTTGACGTCCATCTTGGCAACCTACAATGTTTCTCTTGGTTCATTCTGTAGCATTCTTCTTTTTCCTTGGATTTATTAGCAGGCTACACTGTGTCGGGCTGCTATGAGGTCACGATGCCTATGCATCGTTCTACACACTGGCCCAACCATTGGTCATCTGAAACGTTTGGGAGACTCGGAAGAGTTCAGGAACATATCTTTTCTGTGTGTTCAGCTGTGTTGGAAGATTTTGGAACCGCGCGGACGGTGTCTGGTCCGATTCCGCATGAAAAATCTGGGAGCGTTGGCCTCTGAGGATCTGAGACTCTGATTTAACCAATGCGGTGTGTGTGGGGGGGGGGGATTGGGGGGGGGGGGGGGGGCGGACTAGGGCCACGAGACTAGCGCCACCCAATGTTTAGGAGACTTATTGCATCTTGCGCAAGTGCAAATCGTAAACGTTACTGTGTACTTGGCAGTAGTCTTCGTCGTGTGTTTCAATGCAACTTTTCTGACAAACGGGTCAGAAGATCGCAACGGAGGGGTCAGACATAGGCAGTTGGCAGAGTGTGTAGACCCCTATAGATTCCGTCCTCGCTGGGCGTGGTCAAAACCGGGGGGGGGGGATTCATCACATGTTGCCTGACTGAAGATGGTCCAATCAAAAGTCAGAACCCGTAACGCACTTGGAATATATTTGCATAAAGTTAACATTGAAATTATATCTTCTATGCATCTTTTTCCAAACCCTGTTCTGTATCCGGCAAGCCCCCCCAACACGCATGTGAGGTGTCCCATAATGCTTGTGGCCACACATTATCGCATGCTATACAAAGTCAATGGGAGGTGTGCCCAATCTTGTGAAGTTGGCTTTGGGTGGGGCCAGGTCTAGAGCAGTGAACATTTCCAATGTTTTCCCACGGATTTGTATCTGGATATGGATTTACAGCGGGGTATTTCAAAGGACGTCCTAGTCAAAGTTTAGTACGATAAAATCTGTTGTTGGAAAGTAATGCGCCAATCATTTATGTCACGAATAAATCAAAAGTCCCCAGTTTCCCTCAGGCATTTTGACCCCTAGCTCAGACTTTACATTCCTTCTCCAGACGGATGAGGAGTATTTTTTGGTTAAATTCGAATTTTCTCAGACCTATTAAGGCGTATATTTCTGGTAACCAGGACAACTCGCTTGCACTCTCTATTGATCTCGCTTGGTGGTCCCAAAGAGGGCGATTGAGCTGCACAAAGAATGTTTATATCACCTCGCAGATTTCATCTCTTCTTGCCAAGAATTCATATCAGAAAACCATGCAGAACGTCTGTGGTTCATTTCAGTAGCATTTCCGTTGGCAGAAGAAAAGCTGTAAAATAAATATTATGGGGGGGCCTTTGAAAGTAGAGTTGTATCACATTTCCCCCGGTTTTAGTGAATCCAGTGCTAAGCCTAAGGTATTTACCAACAACTATGAATCTGCTGTCTTGCATTCAGCTACACTTTTCGATTTTATCTCAGGTTGGTTCTCAGTAGTTTTCTGGGCTCAGTGTGACATTGAATGAAACATTTCCCCTCCATAAAAAAAACCTCCATCAGCCGATAATTCCAGAAAGTATCTATTCTGATACTGATAGCCGTTATTCCCGTGGTATCAGCTCAACATGTGACAGCAGTAGCAGTATGTTTAACGCTTGTGTCCTGTCCTCCAGACGTGGTGTATCGTCCCTGGACTACAGAGCTGGAGGCCGATCAGACCAGAGAGCTCACGTACAACGTGTCCCTGAGCAACCCCCTGACGCCCAAGACAGCCGCTGTCTCAGAGACACAGGTGAGGGCGCCCTCTCCTGGTCATTCACAGACAACACTGTTTGTACAATAATGGCATTTATTTAAAGGGGTGATATCATGCTCGGCTTTTCCCTTGTCTGTTATATGACATATGATATGTATACATGTTTTACGTCTGCTAAGCTAGAAATACCTAAGTCCGAGCCAGGGAGAATATTCGCACCCTAACAAAAGCATGACATGGGCTCACTAATCTTCACACATACGCATGTCATTTTAACATGTGCCATCCGACTAAATCAAAATTGTAAAACATTGAAATGATATGATATTTTTGCAAGCCTTAGACTGTCCCTAAAAATCGCCAATCCCAGATGAGTCCGCTCCTTCCAGGGACGGCTAGAGGTGAAACAGATGCCGAATGTGCAGTCCCTGCTGGTTGAGCCATGGTTGTTGTTGTTGTTGTTGTTGTTGTTGTCAGACTCTGTACAAAGCCAGCCAGGAGAGGGAGTGCTACATCGTGGATGCGGAGGTTGTGACCCACCATGTGCCCTACCACGACTACTTCTACACCCTCAACCGCTACGTCCTCACCAGGGTGGCCAAGCACAAATGTCGGCTGAGGTATGTCATACGTTACTCTCTTCTTCTTCTTTATTTCCTTTTTTCTTTTTTTCTTTTTCTTTCTTTCTTTCTTTCTTTCTTTCTTTCTTTCTTTCTTTCTTTCTTTCTTTCGATATGTGTTCTGTCTTTCTTATTTGTTTCAATGAAGTTGATTGGTGCCAAGGATTCATGAATTGCTCTGGTTTGTATTCAATGTAAAATAGAGTACTAAGCTGTGTGTGTGTGTGTGTGTGTGTGTGTGTGTGTGTGTGTGTGTGTGTGTGTGTGTGTGTGTGTGTGTGTGTGTGTGTGTGTGTGTGCCGCTGTGTGTGTGCATGTCCCTCTGTGTGCGTGGGCCTTGCAGGGTGTCAACAGAGATCCGCTACAGGAAGCAGCCGTGGGGGCTGGTGAAAGGCTTCATCGAGAGGAGCTCCTGGAGTGGCCTGGACGAATACTTCAGACACTTAGGTGAGGATTCTGAGTTCATTCATCTTCAATGAGGAAGCACACACAGTGCACTGCGCCTGTGAGTGTACCGCCTGTGGTTAAAACATGTCATTGAATACATAGACAAGCAAAGCTGTTCCTTTGATAAGACAAAAGAAGTCGATAGTTGCAGACTTTTTTTCAGGCATTGAAAATTATGAAGATGAAAAAAGGCTGAAACCAATGTTGTATATTAAAGTATGTAATATATTATAGTTGCACTAAATAATACTAATAACGCTTTATTTTTGATGTATCTCCTTCCCATCATCTGGGAAAAACCCAAGCTGCTTAACAGCACATTAATACAATAAAACAGCTGCTGAATAGCTCAATTATGTGTGTCTCTGATTAAAATGTTTTATTAAGGCCTGTTGTTAAAAGAGGTTGGTGTCTGGGGAGCCCTTAAGTGATCCTACAATATTAGAGATAACTCTCACATACCTTCCTCCAGCTGCTCTTCAAGGCTCTCCACTCATACTAAGGAATAGTGGAGGATTTAAGGATTTTAATTTAAAATGATACTGATCCAGCAATAGAGGGCGGGACCAGGGAGTTGTTGTGGAGACGTTTTTAATGGGAGTCCGGGGACCCAGTAAGACTACTGGTCAAATTCATGACCTTTTCTCTTGGTCTTTTATCTTTTGTTCAACCTAGAGCTGCTTAAATCCGTACTCTTAATGCAACCCTTGTAGCTAGCACTGCTGAATGTGACAGTTTGTCCCTATAAGGGGATTTTCTTTCTCTAAATGTATATTCCTTAATTAATGAAAAAAAAAAACACAACATACCAACAAAATTCAAACGTAAGATAATTCTCTTGTTTTATATTTATATTTGAATCTGCCAATAACAATTGTTAACCACACACACCCACACAAACACACACACGCACACACACACACACACACACACACACACACACACACACACACGCACATGCACACACACACACACACACACACACACACACACACACACACACACACACACACCCACGCACACCCGCTGCAGAGCTGGCGCTGGCCAAGGCGGAGGAGGCGCTGTCGGAGCCCCTCCGGCGGTCGCTGCGGTCCATGCCGGTGAGGACGGGCGCGGTGCGGCGCAGGAAGAGGCCCCCGCTCGCCGTGCTCCTCCTGGCCCCGGGCCTGGCCCACGAGGCCCTGAGGACCGGCGCCCAGCCCGAGGACGAGGACGAGGAGGAGGACGAGGAGGAGGAGGAGGAGGAGGAAGAGGACGGCGTGGCGGAGCAGGGCATCCGGCGCATTAAGCACGTGGCAGGTGGGTGTGTGTTTTTCGTGTGTGTCGGGAATTATGTTTATTTTTTTATTTTTATGTTGCTTTTTTCATTTGTTTTTGTGTGTATGTGTGTGTGTGTGTGTGGTTGCGTGTGTGTGTGTGAGTGTGTATGTTTGTGAATTATTGTGTGTGTGTGTGTGTGTGTGTGTGTGTGTGTGTGTGTGTGTGTGTGTGTGTGTGTGTGTGTGTGTGTGTGTGTGTGTGTGTGTGCGCATCCGTATGTGTGTCAGGGTGTCTGTATGTGTGTGCGCGTCAGTATGTGTGTCTGGTTGTCTGTGTATGTGTGTGTGTCTGTGTGTGTGTGTGTGTCTGTGTCAGTATCTGTGTCTTGGTGTCTGTGTATGTGTGTGTGTGTGTGTCTGTGTCAGTACCTGTGTCTGGGTGTCTGTATGCTCGGTGTGTGATGTTGTCCCTGTTGATGGTGCTGTGGCCCTGGTCCCCAGGCTCCACGCAGACTAGGCATGTCCCGGACCGTGTGCCCGGGGGCGGGGCTGGAGGAGGAGGGGGGGGGGGCCTGGCGCTCCATGGCGTCTCGAAGATGCTGCTCCTCATCAGCTATGTGTGAGTGGCCCTTCCTCCAACTCACTGTTAGTGACTCAGAGGATAATATTCATATATTTCCGTTGGGGGAATTTTGGGACCCCGAATTCCTCGCCCTAATGACCACATTTGAAATTAATAGACGCAAAATTATACCCCTTCTGTTTATTATGTGCACCATTGTATGGCAGCTTTTATGTCTGCTTGCCATTTTAAATAACAAATATAACACACAGTGTCTTATCATGTACAGGAAAATAAATAAACTCTTAAATGATATTATATCTAATAGCCTACCTGCGTGTCACAGGAATATGCACATGTGTAAAGGCTACTGGTACGTATAGTATAGTTAGTAGGGATGTTTGAAACTTTATATACTGAAGATTGATGAGGCAGAGAAGCTTCTTCTGCCTTTGATTAACCTCTAAACCCGCCTGCATTATCTCCTCTTCTTCCTTGTTATGCTTCTCTCTGTCGCACCGCACAGGATTTGTCTAAGGTAGGCGGCGTGTTTTCAACGAGTGACATTTCTTTAAAATAGTGGACAAACAATTTTTTGATACATTTATTTTGTGAATGAAATATGCTGAATCTCTCTCTCTCTCTCTCTCTCTCTCTCTCTCTCTCTCTCTCTCTCTCTCTCTCTCTCTCTCTCTCTCTCTCTCTCTCTCTCTCTCTCTCTCTCTCTCTCTCTCTCTCTCTCTCTCTCTCTCTGTGTCTCCCGCCCAGCTTGGTGTTGCTGGTGTTCCTGAACATGATGTTGTTCTACAAGCTGTGGGGGCTGGAGTACACCGCACAGAGCCTCACCTCCTGGCGCGATCTGCAACCACAGGAGAGGTAAACACAACACACACACAGTTCACACATGTCACCCACAAACACTCACACACTCACACACAACCCACTCACACACACACGCATACACAAAAACAACATACGCCTGGCCTTCCCCTAGTGGTTGTGGATGTTTGTTAAACATTAGGGTTAGGGTTTCACAATGATGAAAGCAAAAATATTAACGTTGTGAAAGGGATGGAATGTTTATATTTCTACTCAAAAAACACTGGGAGGGTTTCAACAAATGAATGAATCAAATCTTTGTGTGTTTTTCGGAATATGCGCTAGACTTACTACTGCTGTACAGTACTTATATAGTACAGAAGAGCAGTGTAGCACAGTACAATGTAGTATAGTATACTGCAGTATGGTACAATATAGTGCAGTACAAACCAGTACAGCATACCGTAGTACAGTCCAGAAGATAGCCCTTATTTGTGTCTGCAGCAAACCTCCCCAGACCAACCTTGAGTGGACGCAACTGTTGGAGTCCCAGCAGCGTTACCATGACGACGAGCTCCAGAAATGGAAGGAGATCCTGGAGTCGTCCGTGTTGCTGCTGTACGAGGTGAGCAGGAGGGTTCTGACGGCCGACTTTAAAATCACTGTCTTACTGAGTCCGTCTGATGCGCTACAATGACTCGGCCAGCAGTTTCAGGAGTTCCTTGGGCCTAGCACCAGGCAAAGGTTGGCCTAAGAAGCGTAGCAAACATTGCAGTCTGGACCCAGGTTTGGGTAACATTTCAAAGTCAAGATAATATAAGATAAGATAACACTTTATTGATCCCCAGGTGGGGAGATTTGGGTGTGTACAGCAGAAGATCTGAAAGACAGACGAAAATAGAGACACCAAGTATACTGTCAAAGCTTGACTACAGTTACTAAGGGTAAAACTGAGGAAAAAAGCCTTTAAAGTGTTTTAACTGGCCTGCCAATTGGGTTATAGGTAAATAAGAGATATTGCCCTAAATAACACAGAACAAGTCCTGGTAGGTAGGTCCAAAACTTTTTTACTAGATAAGAAAGATAAAACTAAAAGTTTAAACAAATAAAATAAAAACTGACGCATAATAACTTTCGATTGTACTTAATGAAGTGTCCAAAGAAGGTTAATTTCAAAAAGTATTTTTTAACCAAATTGTTTGTAAAGTCAACAAAAGTGAAACCACGGCCAGGGCATGATATCCCATAATGCTGTGTGACGCAGATGTACTGGACCTGATGTCTGGTATCCGGTATTGGCTGGTCTTAATGGTAGACTACGCTAAGCTTCAAAGTTACAGCATAAAGTCTCCTGAACCTAAGTACAGCAGACATTTTGGTGGAAGTTATAATTTAAAAGGGATTTGGTTGTAATCAAGTCCGCCTGTCGCAGGAGAGTACAGTGATTAATGTTACCATGGCGACTGGAGGGGTGGCGCCGGCTGGTGGTCATTGGATCTCACATCCGTCTGTACTCCAGAAAGAGGGAGAGAGAGGGAGGGGGAGAGAGAGAGAGAGAGAGAGAGAGAGAGAGAGAGAGAGAGAGAGAGAGAGAGAGAGAGAGAGAGAGAGAGAGAATGCCAGACAGAAGTGATATAGATTACTTGGAGTATCTATCCCAACTTAATCATGATGTGAGGGATAAATGCCTTTCTCCCCTCCCCCTCCCCCTTCCCCTCCCTCTTTAACCCTACTCAACCTTGTGTGTACACATTGTCCTTCCTTTTTCATTATTTCTGTTTACACTGTTGAGGAAACCCGAAACTCAAGCATCCTGTTGCCATTAGTGACTGCTGCTCGTTTTTCTATTAACGTATACATTACAATCCAGGAATAAACCACTAAAAGTGCCCTTTTATTGGAAAATAATGTACTATGTGGATGATGCTGAGGCCAAGGCAAAGCCAAAGTTGCTTAACACTGCCGAAGTACATTATGTTCAGATAACGGAACAGCCCACCGTGGTTAATTCCACACACAACACAGGCACCAACGATGATTAGATGTTAGTTACGCTCATCAATAACGTTATATTCTTTCGACTTAATCAGCTGAATTAAAAGAAGCGTTGACCATTTTTTGCTGCGTTACCAAGGGAACACCTGGTTGATAGTTGTATATGAAGGTTGTTTTAAATGTTGGATCTGTAGCGCGTTGATTCAGAACTGTTAAAAGGCAGAAGTGTCCCGTTCTGGGAAAAACATTGCACTCCCTTGAAACGTTATTGACCAATCAGGATCGAGTATTCAACAATGAGGTGGTATGATGTCCATTCATATCGAAACCTTCCAACCTCTATCCTAGATGAAGAGCTCCCTGCTCCACCTCCAGAACGACGACGGGGGGACCACGGAGAGCCAGAGAGCAGAGGAGCAGGGGGGGGCCCCGGGCCCCTCGGTGCCACAGGTGTGAGGCCCCCATCGCAAAGCTCCCCTCAGAATGGCCCAATCGCAATATCTCAAAAGGCACGCACGCCCACACACACACACGCGCACACACGCACACACACACACACACACACACACGCATACACACACACACACGCACACACACACGCACACACACACGCACGCACACACACACACGCACACGCACACACGCACACGCACACGCACACGCACACACACACACGCACACAATCCACTCAGCCCTCGGCTGATCACTCCACCCATTGCACCGTCACCATGGGATGCTGCATGCCTCTGCACCACCGGCATCTCACGGGCTGAAAGAGGGAGCAGGAAGCTGCAGCGTTCGTCTTTGTCGCACAACTTCCTGTCTTCAAGTTTATTTGGAGGAGGAGGGGTGGGGGCGGGGGGGGAAGAGGAGTGGGGCTGTGGGGGACGTTTTTTCAGCACACGCAGCATCCAAGATGGCGTTTGACTGGGAAGCATGCAATACACGTCATCTTCACGGCTGTTGGTTTCACCGGAACAAAACGGAAGAGGCAGAACTTTTCCCCACAAGCTCCGGCTATTATACTGCAGTTGTATTACTAGTAATGCGAGTGTTCCCTCAACCACATACAACAGGACTGCTCACTCCGCCGTCTGACTGCATTACGTCAAGCTGATCATCCGTGGAGCGGAACGCAGTGACGACAAAGGCAGTAACCATAAGTGTGTGTTTGTGCGTGTGCTTGTGCGTGTGGGCGCATGCATGTGAGTGTGCGTCTGTGCACGTGTGTGTATGTGCGTGTGTATGTATGCCTGTAAGTGTATGTTTGTGTGTGCGTGTGAATGCCTGTGGGTGCAATCATGTTTGTGTCGGTGTGTGTGTATGGGGGCGGAGGTTGTGTGTCTGTGAGTACACGTGCTCCTAAGCGTGAATGCATTAGCACCCGCACATGATCATCTTATCTTTGATGGAATTTTTAAAAGGAAGTGACTTGCAGTCAGGGCTACTTTTTATATATTTAGGCAATCTAGAGCTGGTCTCCCTGGTAGCCTATGCCAGACTTGTTGCGTTTCTATGTCGTCTGTCATGTTTTTTATATACCAAACAAACTACAACAACCAAACACAAACACAAAATAGTCAATTCTGTGGATCAAGCTTTGTTTTTGTCAAGACAATAGACTGGTGAGGGAGGATTTGAAGCGGTAAGAATGTATCAGGCTTAGAAATCAACTTTTCAAATGTGTAGCCCAGAAAAAATGATTTTCCCTCCTCTTGATGCCCTGGCCAGCATAAATTATTGTTCCTGTATTTTTATTATTTAATTATCAAAAACATTTAAGAATTCTACTGGTGTTTGAAGTAAATATCTATGCTGTTTATTTTCTGCTATGATTTGCATGTGAGTACAACTTTATTGTGGGAATGGTACAATTAATCCAATGGTAGCTGCCATGTCTGGATGCTAAAAAAAACAGCATCTCTTGTTAGGAGCATTGCATCGTGAGCCAGTGGAACTTGTACAAGGAATGTATTATCCCTTTATCTGTAGGGGTCGGAGAGAAAACTTCACACCTACATAACATATGTTTTGTGTTGATATTCTGTTTGACATGTCTTCTGTTTTGTATCAGAACAAGGAGTGGCTGACAATAGGTTCTTCTTCTTACTTTTCCAACTCTAGTTGATCATACATTTTGAAAGCCCTCTGCAGTCTCCTAGTAACCGTTGCTAAGCAGAAACCGCTTTCGGCGTATGAGAATCACATTTTAGCAGCCGGGATTTGATCGTTTTCACTGGATTCGCTTTTTCTATCATTCGTCTTTGTACTTTGTTGCCCAAAAATATTTATTTAATGAGATTCATTTCATTTCAGGATTTTTTCATGAGACACTGAGCCACGTTTCTGATGAATGATTATATGATGTTGGGCTTAACTTTATTCTGATCTTATTTTTGCTTGCAAAATGTTGGCCTTTTCATTTTGATTTCCTCTTTAATTAACAGCTCTGCCAATGTAAACCATACAAAAATGTTCTACGGCGTTTCCCCTGGAGTGAGACCTACCAAAACAGCATGTTCTCTTTGTGCTTGTATTGAGGCAGAGCAAGTCTGTTAAAATGTTAGCAAGCCATACATATGAAAAGATCAGTTGATGATATCTTTTGACCATTAAAGACTATTAGCTGAGCGAGAGGCGCTGACTAAAAGGAAAACTTAATCCACATGGTATACAGAAGCAAGCTATTCTGGATGTTATTATCTGTGTATGGTGACATAAAAAAAGAAAATGTGCATTGAAAAGAATATAAGCCAACAGTATTGTCTTTGGTGCTGCCATCCATCATAACTACCGTACAACATCTGTCTTCCTCAAACATGGCGGTTATATGCTTGTGCATGTTGATGTGTAGTCTAGCCAAGGCATGGCCAATCCTTCTGGTTTCTCTCTAACGGTCAGACGTTTGTTTCGTTGTTTTAAAAGATCTGTCCGTGGAAACCAGCTATGCCCATTCTACCTGTAAATCGACACACACTACAGCAAATAACTTATGCTAGACTAGACTAAACACAGGGAAGATGAAAAGCTTGCTTATTGAGAAGTATTTCTTTAAAGACATGTTTAGGTTCAGTTAAGATTAATGTATGGCAAAAAAACGACACTGTTACAAATTTGAAACATGATCCGACAATTAAAGGTAGGGCAGGCAATTTGTATAAAACAGCCAGAGTAACCCAATAAATCCCAACTCTCCCTTCTGGAGCCCCTCCAAAGCCACTCCCTCAACACATGGGAGTAGCTCTCTAGCTTTTGCAACAGGTCTGCCCAGCCTTGTTGAAAACTCCGGTCCAGTGCAATGAGTGCACGAGTGTAGCCGGGTAGGTAGGTCAACAGACTGGTCGGGGGACCAATTATTTCATTGGGCCCAAAGAAACGATCAAACAGGCATAATACAGGCCTGCGAGAGCCACAGTTACAGATCTTTTTTTGGTCAGAGCATTTGGCTTTTTGATTGATGTCGGGATGTAAAGGGAATTTCAACAAATATGGCAAAAAAGTGCTTCTAACATAAATTGCCTACACTAGTTTTAGCACCGCAGCATGCCCATTTTTACTTTGCTCACTGCTAACAGGGACCCTTCACTGCGACTGCTTAGCTTTGGTGTTAAGCAGAATGCTCATGGTGCTAAATGGACCACCTTTTCTTAATTATTTGAATACAATTTCACTTTTGACAGTGACTTTTTTATTTCAGTGTCAGTTTGGTTTTCTTCATAAAACCCTACTGGGCAATGCTGGTAAAAAAAAAAAAAAGAGTATATCTGTTATATGACAGGATCTATAGTATAATGGCAACTGCATGGCTCTAATAACTGCTAGCAATAAGAATATTGTTGAATTAAATATAAATTAGGAATAATCATGTATATAATGATGATGTTTTCGCTGAGCCTTATTGTCTTCCAGACTTGAAATGCGTAGGAGTGATTCGTAGGATAAGCAAGCATTCTTTTTTTCTTTTTTTTCAATTCAACCGTTAAAAGTAAAAGCAGCAGCATAATTTGCCATAAATTCTCTATTCAGTTTCAATATCAAATGTTTGCCAAATGTCATCATTGAATGTGATGCTTCTAACATAATCACTTGAGTGCTTCAGAGATGGGCATATGTATTTAAGATGTCACACTCATGAAAAGACCAGATATCAAGAGCACTGTTTGAAAAGGCATGCTTCCATGACAATCCCACGAGTCCATCCAAGCACATTCATGCAAGTTGCACACGCATATACACACAGTACGCGACCAAACCACTTGGGTTTTCTTTTGCCATATGATACCATTCTCTGTAATGTAGCATTGTATATGTACTTGTGCGCCTGTACCTTGTAAGACCTAACCAGAGATTTAAAAAAAAACGTATTTTGATGTGCATATATGAAATATTTATTTAAATATAATAATGTAATGTATATGTTTGTGTATAGTTCTAGTGATATGGACTCCTGGGTCTTAAACCATGCGGGCAGTGGTTTAGGACAACAACAGAAATGTATTCAAGATGGTTATGATCCATAAGAGGCTATGCAAAAGCTGAAAAGTAGAGATGGAATGAAGAGTAAAATACATACAATCTACGAACATGGCTGTGTTCTTTATTGGCTCTGTTGGTGAATCACGTCAGATATTCATTTTAACCAAAATATACTATATATACATTTATATAAATATGGGCCGATCAATAGATTAAGGAAAATAGATTAAATTAATCCCAGATTGGCGATTTGGGTGTCAGGACAGACAAAGGGCAAAGTAATACACTGATAGCGTGATACAGATTTTAAATATGAATATGCATGTATAGTATATTTCATTATATTTCCGTTCATAAGCCAAAACATTTAAATTACACGGGAAACACCTACTTAATATTATAGACCACTGCAAGCATTGTAGAGAGTAACACTCAGTTGAGCTGCACAACGTCAAACTCCACTGTTTGAACTACATGAGCCCTAGAAAGCCACGAGGGGGCGCAGTTGTCGTGCTGCCAAGCGGGTTTTATATCAACCAGTAAATCTACACAGCCTGCGGCAGTCAACTTTACCATCGTTTATCTGGCGTCCATTCTTTGTCTATGGCATTCCCTCTGGAGAGACTTTAACAGCCCCTTTGGTTTCCTTTCCTGCGAAACTTCAATAGGCCAGAGGAACCAAGCGCGAGTAGACGTCTCATTAATATGAGCAGCTTGGGACACTGTTAAACCGATAGAGCCAGGAAATGGGCATAGACGTATAGACCATTGCTAACAGCTGTGAGATTGTTGAACACAGTTGTGCACACAGACCAGAATGGGTTCGGCTGCAGACGCCTTCAGTCGCTCCTGGAGATGTGAAGGGAAAAACTAAATTGGACCGAGCTGCATGGAGTTATAACGGGATTGAAGCGGATTTCTTTTTTTTTTTGCAGTGAAGAATCCAAACTGCATTTATAAAACTAAAACCTACACCTTTTGGGGGGGAATCATGTTCCGTGCGTTCGCTTCACCGATGAAAGCGGAACGCAGTCGGAACAAGGAGCGCCTGGAGGCCAGCTTGGCCGGTCTGTGTGAGCTGGAGCTATTGAAACAGAGGCAGGAATGTCTGGTGTTGAGTGCCCTCTGCCTCGGGGACTCCGGGACTGTCCACGGACGCCCGGCGTGGGGAGACCTCCGGGGATCGATCCGCTGCGCCGCGGACACGCCAAACGGCGGTGCGTGTGACGACTCCGGGCTCCGACGTCAGCAGTCGGTAAGTGAGCCCATGTCAGTTGCTGTAGTTAATAATAAATAAGTGTGATGTTTGGCCATCTCCATCATAAGATGACACAACTCCGTGGAGTGTGGAAGTGCTCGGTTCATTTTTTCTATGGTTTGTACCGTTGTGTTTGCGTGGGTGCCTTGGGTGCACGTCCTGTTTTTTGAAGACTAGGTAAAGCACATAATCCCCATGGCCTGGTGACCCCAGCCAGTGTGTCCAGGAGGACCCGGGCTGGCGCAGCGCACACCGAGCGGCCTCCCTCCACGCGCACACAGCACACCTTACCTTTTAAGGGCAATTGTTGTGTTTTCACAACTCGACCTCCATTTCATTGTCATAACCAAGTGAAATATGGACGATATAAATAACCACTTTGCCGAGGAACGCGCGCACGCACACACACTCACTCACTCACTCACTCACTCACTCACTCACTCACTCACTCACTCACTCACTCACATAGACACTTTAATAAAAGATACATCAGCTACAAAGAGTTTGTAGGAAGAGAAAACTGTTAAAATCTACATCTTCGGAGGGAGAGTCGGGATATTGCAGAATAGATTTGAGTGTTGTGCAATGAAAGGAGTATGAACATCTTGTTCACATTGTATACAGAAAATAGTTCAAGATCATAGCAATGAACATTTCAATTACATTTAATTTCACATAACAATGGCTCACACACGCACACACAGTAACAGACACACACAACAGACGGGACATCTTGGCAAAGCAAGAAGTTTATATCAACAATTGTGTTTTTCATTAGAATAAAGGAGGCATTAAGGATTCCTGTATGACCACATGGTGTTGCGGTATACAAACACACTCTAGTCTCAAACAACAACAATGGAAAATGAAGCCAGAACATAAACACACACACGACCACACACTTACACACACACACACACACACACACACACCCAAACACACACACACACCCAAACACACACACACACACACACACACACACACACACCCAAACACACACACACACGCACACACACTCATGCACAGAATTGATTTGTACGGCTGCCTAAAGATGACATAAGCAGGGGCTCCAGCTGCCTTAATGTCTAGCGTAAATATATCTCCCCATGTGATGCAGATACCTCTCGGCCAACTGTGCTGCTGCTGACCAGGGAACGAAGGGGAAAAAAAGCTTTATTTAATTTAAGTTACAGTACAAACAGGGACGTGTTTAGCCAGGATTTAGCGAATACATATCGTAGACTCCTTCCCTCTGGTATTTTTGAGCGCCCCTTCGAGACGGCAGGTGATAAAACAAACTGAAAGCACTTTATGAAATAAAGAAGGGTGAGACGTTAGCTGGAAGCTACATATAACCCGCCGCTGTTCTCCAGGCGAATGTGAGCGCCCTGGCTAGCATGACAGTGGAGGAATGTGGTCTGACTCATGGACGACGAGTGTGACGGCTGCAGCAACACGGTCTGTTGTGATGGCAAGCTGGAGATCTCCTTAGCACCCCTATGCCTCAATTATACACACACACACACACACACACACACACACACACACACACACACACACACACACACACACACACACACACACACACACACACACACACACACACACACACACACACACACACACGCGCGCGCGCGCACACTGCATACGCTCAGACACACACACACACACGCTCAGCCATACACAAACAAGCATGCTCAGACACACAAATACGCATGCACTCAGGCAAACAAATAAACACACTGCGCCCATTCTTTGGGTCCTAGGAGATAGTAGAGGATTTTATACAGAAGCCATAGTCAATCCATAGCCTTGTCACTCAAGCAGTCACTTGAACTTTGAACCTTGACCTGTGCCCTACCTTGGGAGGGTCGTAGTGGTTGGGCAGCTAGGGTCAACGTGGCAGAAACGGATGAATAAAGCAAAATAAAGAACTGGAAACTGCAGCTTTGTTGTATGCTTTTGTTCCTTTTGTTAGTTTCACAATGAAACTCTTCATGGAGACTTGTGCCAGGGAGCGTACAGTAAGAGGTGATGATAGGGATGACTGGTGGTTTCTGACATCAGTGGAAAACCGTCTGCAATGCTCAGTCAACTCTTAGCTTGTCTCCTTCTCATGTTTGAGTCAGAGCCCAAAACAATGAGGTCAGGAGTTGGCTGTCTTAAGTCCAGGTCTAACCGTTACTCTGGAAAACATGTGTACTTCATACAAAAAAACAAACAGGCAGTTTTAGTATTGTAGAAAGTCAATGTTGTTACTGTTGACGGTAAATAAATGAATCACATCAGGGTTTTGACCGTATTTCCTGACGTAAACATGTTATATGATTCACGGACCGCCCAACAATGTGACTCCCGTGGGATTTTGAACTTGTAAAAACTGAAAGATACCGCAGCGTATCTTTGTGTCTCTTCAAGAGCTCTGGCTGCTGGCTTTAGAGGCCACATGCGTACTGTCAACATGCTGGCTGCTGTTGACAAGGTATCAGCGAGAATGCCTGCTACTGCAGTCACTCTGCATCGGAATGCATTCTGGGAGCAGTGGCTCCAAGTTTGAAGTGTAGAAGGGTTCCAGGTTTAAAAATCTCCTGAAGCACATGCAATTCTCCACTTGTGTCCACTTATCGTTGTAGTAAAAGCCTTGCATTCAATATGATCGATGTGTGCCTTTAGGGACATTGTTACACTAGTACATATTATAAACTAGGTCATATTATAAAAAATAATTCACAGATAATATGTTTATATCATTCTCTACAAATAATTGGAACAGTGGACTGTGGAGGTCACTGCAATACTCGGAAGATGTATTTGTTTTAAGAACAATAGTTCATTCTCTACATTTTGTGTTCTGCCGACAGATGTGCAAAAACAGCCCTCTTGAATGTAGTGAACAGTGACCTCTTTTGATGGGATTGTCGCTCATGTCTATTTCACAGTTGGCCGAAAAGCCTCACCTCAAACCTTCCAACCTTTCCAAAACCTACTGCAGTCTTTCAAAAGCCTAATTATAGGTTTCACCGTTGTGAGGTCCAAACATGCAATTGGACGGTTTGATTTAACAGCAATAACAACAAGCTGTCCTTCTGATGGCTACTGTCTCCAATGATGGGCCACGCGTTGATGCAGCTGTGTTAGTAGTGTGTGTTGTGTGTGTGTGTGTGTGTGTGTGCTGATTCGCGCCTGTGCTCCAATCAGCAGGATGACTTGGCTGATATCAGCCTATTGATTCTGCTGTTGTGTCAATCACGTTCACCTCCTTATCTTGCGGAACATCGTTGAGACGTCATTGGCCTACGCAGTGAGAATGAAATGAAAATGGATGTCATTGTTAAGCCTTTGTGGTGGTTTTAACGAAGGCTGCATGCTCAGACCATCAGAGTTTGCCTGTTTTTTTTATTCTTGTATCTCTGATGGAAAGAGCCTTTATATAACCAGTGTTTGCACTATCCCTCACTTCTTACTCACTCACTCACTCACTCACTCACTCACTCACTCACTCACTCACTCACTCACTCAACCTCTCTCTCCTCTCTTTGCCTCTCTCTCTCTCTCTCTCATCCCCCTCCGTGTTTGTATGTGTATGAATATACACTTATTTGTTGATGTTCATAGTGCATCAGATAAAAAGAGGAACAAAGGAAGACATCAAGAGAAGGACAGGAGACCAAGTCTGTGGCCCTTAGCACCGAGGTAGATAGTGGACGAGAGTGTGCGAGACCTAAGACAACCAGACAGCGAGGGAGAGAGAGAGAGAGGATGAACATGTTTATTCATTCCCTGATCCCGGGCTGCTGACAGCAATGTGACAGTGGACAACAGCTGGGGAAGCAGCCCTGGGCCTCTGATGTGTACCTCCCTTCCACCCCCATCCCAGCTCCCACCACCCCCCTGTCTCCACCCTGTCTCCATCCTCCCTCAAAGTGACCAGGGAGTCGCGGGCCATTAATAAAAGGAAGATTTGTAGGAATCGCAGGCTAATATTTCCTTTGAATGAGTTCCGTCTTCGACTTAAGAAGCAATGGGTACAACATCGTTTTTGACCATTTAGACACAAACAACTAGCAATCACATTTCCGATCTAACATAACGGTTGTTCTACCTTGCATTTCATACGTAAACTACACACACAAGCCTTACTTTGTTGTTAAATTTGGTTTTACACCTAGCTGTGGTTGCTAAACACACTAGCAAACGTGTGTGTGTGTGTGTGTGTGTGTGTGTGTGTGTGTGTGTGTGTGTGTGTGTGTGTGTGTGTGTGTGTGTGTGTGTGTGTGTGTGTGTGTGTGTGTGTGTGTGTGTGTGTGTGTGTGTGTGTGTGTGTGTGTGTGTGTGCTTTAAGGCTCCCCACAATTCCAGTGGACTCAAACCCAGAACCGCTGCGTGATTATGAAAAATAGCCTTTTTGGATTTGAAATCAAGCAGAAGTTCCATAATCCTGGGATGTGGTTGCACCAGCAGCAATTCTTAAAGGAACATCAAGTTTTTAAAGATTCCCGGCGCCTACATGAGCAATTACCAACTTTAATGGTGCCTGGGATGTTGTGAAACGCTCGCCACATGCGGGTCACCACGCCTCACAAGCTGGTGGATAGATTCTGGCTAGCGCTAATACATTTGACAGTCCCATACCCATCCATAGTCCTCAAACAAGACCAGCAGACCTTCTGCTGTTTATCCAAGACTATGGAGGGAAGAACTAGTAGCAGTCCAAAATCGAAGCATTCATGGGATGAAGTTCGAATGTACTGTGTAGCCACAGGATGGAATAATAAGCTTAGACATGTTGCCATTGCTATGGGTACAGTAATTGTTATCCTGCCATATATTTTTATTGCAAAGTTTTATTGCCTCAGATATCATTCAGTCAATTAATTGTTCACATTAATATGGCATCTCCTTTTCTTCTGACCAATAGGCTTACTGAACAATGTCATTTGAATATATTTAACTGTCGTATAACTTATATTTAACTGTCGGATGACATACTATATGTTGCAGGTATACAGCCAATACAACAAACAGCATGATACAACCTCTGAGAAGGGCAGAGTGTAAACCATTGCGAGCTATCCTGACACTATTTTACCTTGAGTCTCTTCATCGTATTACTGTTGTGTCTGTTCCTCAGCCTCCTGCCGCCTCCCAGGCTCTCTGTCTGAAGCCGTCGGTCTGCCCTTTATTTATAATCCCTCTGTCTCAGCAGGAGGCCTTCGTTCTCCCGCCAGGCTGAGACTGAGAAGCTGAGAATGTTTCCTATATGCCAGCTTTGCAGGCGGCCATCTTGCTATCTAAACACACTGAAGTAAGGAGTAGTTTGGATAACAAGGATAAGGGAAAGGCTCCAAGTATTATGGATTGATAAATTTGAATATTTACTCATGAAAGTGTTTGAATGTCAAGGGATTTGCATGATTTTGACAGTAAGAAAGGAGTTCGGACAGCTAAGGAAATCATTTGGCAATGTTCATGTCCTGCACTGTTTCAGTTTGTGTGCGTGGATTATCAAAGTGTGGATGACTGTAAAAACGAGCGCATCCCGGGGCCATACAAAAGCAGAGGCCGGAACAACAGCATGGAGCTAAATAAAACCCACAAAAGAAATCCTGGGTGGACGGGTGGGGTCAGGGGGTGCCCCGAAAAAACAGTTGCTGGTTGTTAATACTCCAGATATTCCTGGATCCTAATCTCCAACCTTGACCCATGTCAACGCCCCGGGATCCAGTGTCCGGTGCCTTCTTGATTCGGACTCATCCGAGTTGTCTCAACAACTTTACTCTCCTCGAGTATTTCCCTGAACAGGGGGGCCCACGCAACAGCTGTCCCCCCCCCCCACCCCGAGTCCTTAGCCAGGCGAAGAAGAAACCCGAGCCCGGTCCCAGCGGATCTGAGGATCGGCGGCGCAACGTCGTCCCAGAGCAACATCCATCACGGGGCGTCGCTCGGAACTCGGGAAGGGAATATGCTTCAAACGCTTGGACCATGGGACCATCCATGAAGACCGTCTGGGAGTGTCCGAAAAACATTTTGATGGAGGCTCACTGGTTTTTCGTTGCGGTTCTCCGTGAACTGCTACTTATTCTGTTCAGCCCTGGGGAGGAGAGTGTGGAGGTGTATAAATAGTGCTACAGCGCTGAATTCGTTAGCCATTAGCCCCGTGTACATGGATTAAAATAGCATAACAATTGAGTGGGCCTCGGTGTTTGGCTGTATGTTGTCTGTGCTCACTTGACTTGTCGCCAGCCGTTCTCTTCAGGGAATGTTCTGGAATGACAAGCGGACAGGGGAATTATACAAGAATTCTGCCAGCAAATTCCAGGAGCACCTTGGTTGTATGCTAGATTCCTACACACACACACACACACACACACACACACACACACACACACACACACACACACACACACACACACACACACACCCCCCGTCTTGGGTGGGGGATTTTGTATTTATATACAGACACTGCGCATGCTATAAGTGGATGCACACAGCAGCAGTAGGATCAGCTAATGCAATCAACCCGCAGCCACTGTGGGGCCGGTCGTGTCAGAGCTTTACCTTTGGGAGAAGCCGAGTAAATACTGCCCTTCCAGGTCTCCTACACTGGCTGCAGAAGCAATACCCATCTTACTGACACTGTGTGGGTGTGGGTGTGTTGGTGTGGATAGAGAGATCGGCTTCAGACTTGATTTTGTGATGTAAGAAGCAGTGTGGCGAATCATTGATGACGAGAGCACAGATCTTCAAGGGACTTTCCGCTGCTCTCCTGCTTTTCCCATGATTTACTCCATTAACTCATTCGCCTGTTCCACTCATTTATTTCCACCCTGTATCCCCGTCTCTCACCATCTCTCGCTCTCTATGTAATCCTGCATCCATTCTTTTCAGGGTGGCTCCTTATCATGTTGCCATAGCAGTAGCAGCAGGTATATCTTATTGGCCAGCCCTTTGTTCCAGGTGTATTATCAGTAGACAGACAGACAGACAGACAGACAGACAGACAGACAGACAGACAGACAGACAGACAGACAGACAGACAGACAGACAGACAGACAGACAGACAGACAGACAGAGACATATATACACACAGACACAGCATTTGCTTGAAACACTGGTCCCCATTCGTGCAGACACAAATGACTATACACACAAAAATATTCCTCCTTAATGTCAATGTAACCCCGTTTATTTTGGACTGCTTTTGTTGTAGTGCTCCTTAGAGGGATACAACTGAGGTCAAAACACAGAGCATTGCACTTGAACTTCCCAACTCCGCCGCTCCGCTGTCCTCCTACTCCCTTCTCTCTCTGTGTGGGTAATGACTTGTGACAAAGTGGTCGGTCGTCAGTGGCCAAAAATCGGCTGATCTCCCGCGACCAAATGGCCAAATCCATTTGGCAGCCATTTTGGGTAATTGAAGATCAGTGTCCCTGCATAATTGCACCTAATGGCGGATGACATAGAAAATTGATTTACGCTTTTGGTTTAGTTCTACAGTTGTGTGAGGGTCAGGGCGGGGGGAGTCCTTAGGAAGATGAATACTCATGTGAGCTGAAGGGACGAGGCATTCTGAGGCAGGTTACCTTAATTTCAAGGTTTTTGTGTCAAGCTAAGATCACCATCCACCATTGACTGTCAAAAAGTGTGTGTGTGTGTGTGTGTGTGTGTGTGTGTGTGTGTGTGTGTGTGTGTGTGTGTGTGTGTGTGTGTGTGTGTGTGTGTGTGTGTGTGTGTGTGTGTGTGTGTGTGTGTGTGTGTGTGTGTGTCTAGGGGCAGACAAGTAACCATTGAGCCAGTGTGGTCTAACCTAAGTAGCTCCTAAAGCTACACACTGGCCCATTCATTCACTGCATGCCTGACATTAACACTGCTTAATGCTGCACATGAATGCACGCATACACACACACTGCGACAGAAAAATACACACTGGTCTGCACCCACACACAAACATGCACATACTTTCAGCCAACACACACACACACACACGCACGCACACAAATTAGCTCTGAGCCAGCTTCACATGGCACTCGGGTAAAGACTACAACACAATAAAAAAAGCTCAGTCCATAAAAAGACAGCATGGTTCAAATTGAGTCAAAAATAGTCCCTGTTGTTAGCGGTGCACTAGGAGGCGGCAAAAGGTTTTCAGCCTACGCTTCATATTCGCTGGCGTTAAAGGCACCCAGTGCAACTTTATTTAAACACTCAATGAAAAATGAACATTCAATTTCTAGTCTTTTTTACACGTAGTAAGTTTCAATAACTCCATACCATTACATATCGACATTCAAGGATCAAAGATGAGACGTCGTTGTGTGGTGAGAACTGATAGAAAATCGTAAACAACAACAATCGCCGGTGGGGAGAAGCCATTTTTCCATTGACTGGAAGCCTGCTTTATTTATTGTAGGTTACAAAAAATAAAGAAAATGGCGGCATTGTTGTTGTTATCGATTTTCTATCAGTTCTCACCACACAACGACGTCTCATCTTTGCTGCTTGAATGTCGGTATGTAATGGTATGGAGTTATTGAAACTTACTACGTGTAAAAAAGACTAGAAATTGAATGTTTATTTTTAAGCCTCGAAAGTTGCACTGGGTGCCTTTAATAGCGAATACAACCACGTTGGAATGTGAGAGAAAAGGGAGCCTAATCGTTTTTCCTTTCTTTCTTTTCTTGATCCAAAAGTTACCCGTTCAAAAGACTTAAAGAGCGGGAGCTTTTCTTCTCTTAAGCAGATTTAATTAAAGAAAGCAGGAGCCTTGCTTGGTTTTATTTTTCATTTTTTTTTAAATCACAGTCAGTGATCACTGTTTTGCATTCGACCAGCGTTGTCATGGTGTTTCCTCTACCTCCTAAATAAATCATCTGAAAAGGTCATAGATGGCGCAATGTTTTTGTATTACCAGGCTAGTGTATGTTCATTTCGGTTCACTTTCTAATAATATACCACGCCTCAAAACCAAATATACATTTTCCGCAAGTTCAGTGGGTTCAACCTCGTATTAGCTAAATACATGTTTGTTATCATTGGTGGTTTTAGCATACATCTCAACATAAATCTTAAGACCTCAGATCATAAAATGTGGCCTTGTCTATATGATGGTATTTGCAGAAACGTAACCAGAAATGGAAAACTACTAGAAACAGTATTTGTTGAAGAACCCAGACTCCACTCACGAGCACATTAACTTTTATTACACCACTCTAAATTCTGACTTTAACTATTCGGTTTTAAATGCAAACCTTGCTTGTACACTTTGCTGTTTTTTTCTACCATTCTTACTTTCCCTTTATTGGCTTTGTTCACATGACATCACATCTCGTTTTCATGTTATTAGATTCTACTGAAAATTCCCTTCTTTGCAGAGCAGCCAATCACAACCTACCAGAGTCGTTTTGACCACTCTCATGCTGGCAGACAACAAAAGAGTGATTGATTTTGAGTCATAAATTAGCTCCACCCGAAGCAAAACAACTGCGAGGGTTGACACGGCACAAACGGCAGTGTGGGCCACTCGGTGATGAAGGGCTGGTGTCTTCTAATGCAGTCTGTCCCCACTCACCCACCGTGAACACAAACTGAGCTGAGGCTTAAACTACACCAGTGTAGTGGAGCGACATGTGCACACGCACACTGCACAACGGCATCCCACTGTAGATTGAGCGCAGGGTGGATCAGGGCATGGATGTCATTAGGTGTTAATTTGTGTGTCCCTTTCTCCCACATGTCTTGTCTTCTGATACCTATGCTGCTTACAGTGGAAGCGCTTTCTAGAAAACTCCCTCCCCCTGGAGTTCAGTACCATGTGTGTATCCCTGGGCAGCCGTACAGACGTTTACTCGGTTGCCAAGGGGTTGAGGGGGGGGTCACCCTGTTTCTTTACCTCTTTCAGTGCATCCGCATTGTCGCGAGAGAGGCACACAACAACAGACGATGCTTTCGTTTAAGCTGTATACTCCGGATAAATAAACAGTGTGTTATTGGTTTTTGCGTGCGTCGCACCAAAGCCCGGGGCTAATGCAGAACAGATTGAATTTGTGCGCAGATCTGCGGAAACCGATACAGGAAATGATCCGAACCAGCCCACCGGTCTGGTGCTGGAAGATTAATGCACACACACACACACACACACACACACACACACACACACACACACACACACACACACACACACACACACACACACACACACACACACACACACACACAACTGTTTAGTTTTGAAGAGATGCAGAGAGCAGGGGGCTTCAGACTCATAATGTAGACCACCTTGTAATCATATACTATAATCATATGACATGTGTGACGTACTGTATGTTCTGGGTACTTCTGTAGCTGTGCTGATAAAGTACAGCCCTTAACCAAAAGTGATTGTAAGCTGCATAAACAATATGTCCAATGGCTGTATTTAAAATTATAGATGGTTTGGCTTCCTATGAGGGTTATTTTTTGTATACAGTTTCCATCTCTATTTATGTAAAGGGATTACTTTTCCAGAGAATGGGGCAAAGTTATTTAGATTCAACTCCCATTTTGCTTAATTGTTAATCACATATTATGCAACATTATTTTTACAGCAGATTTAAGCCCTCCTAAATGTTTTTAATGATTTCTGTATGTTTTGGTGACCTCCTATTGGTAGGGCAGGGCAATGTTAGGCACATTGTAACACCCTGTTGTGAGAGATGGGCAAATCCCTTGCAGACCCAGTGCTGCTGTGGTGTGCACTTTGCGTGGGACAATCTAAAACCTTGTCATTGTCATGCTACGCCGTGAGGAATGTTGTGTGTCACACGTTGGGTTAAGACTCATTCTCCCTGAAGCAGAGATGCATAGATGGCATTCATTGTTAAGTTACATAGAGGGAGTCTGGGATTCATAATAAAAACTCTTGATTTAAACGTGTGCTGAAACAGCCCGATGTGATCTGTACCATTTAAGCGCCTCTCTTGAAATCACTCAGCTCAACGTTTACATTGCTGTCCGGCTCTCCTCCGATGTTTGCTTTCAATGTCGGGGATTAAACTGGCAATTAAATAATTGTATTAAAACTAGGGCTGTCAAGCGATTAAAATATTTAATCACGATTAATCGCATTAATGCCATAGTTAACTCACGATTAATCGCGATTAATCGTATAATTTTTTCTATGCTAAATATCCCTTGAATTCTTTGTCCCATTAATTTTTCTCATTTTAATGCTCTTATCAACATGGAGAAGTGCATCGGCTTGCCTTGTGTAAATGTTTTTTATTGATAACAACATTGGCATATACTGATCAAAGCAGGACGGTACAAAAAAAAAGCCTATAATGCAATTTAACGATGAACATACAAAGATATGCCTTGAAAATAGCAGTCAGGCTACTGCTTCTTTGTTTTGAGCCCAAAAAAAAAAAACAACAACAAATAATAATTTGTGTTAATCGCGCGTTAAAAAAATGAACGCCGTTAAAATTGGTTTGCGTTAACGCCGTTAATAACGCGTTTAACTGACCGCTCTAATTAAAACCCATTTTTACATTTAGGAGGATGGAACCTTTAACTCCTAAAGTTCTTCAATATGCTAACGATAATTATATTTTATTAATCATATAGCTAGTGTTTAAAAAACCTCTAAAAAATGATTTAGGTTTCTTTTCAAGTTTATACCAGAAATTAAATTCTGCCAATTCACCAGCACTATTCCTAGATCATTCAAAATGGTGAAAGGGGCAGCGAGAAACATTGAACCAGTCAGTCTGAATCATCCTTCTTTAAGCAAATCTGCCCCCTCATACGCCTTGTGTTTTTTTGCTCATCATCGAACAATGTTCCACCTCCTGTAGTCTCTGTGGCCTATTATGGTCTGTTGTCGATGTGTGGACAGCTTAACCAGCTCTACGCTTAATGGTGTGTGTGTGTGTGTGTGTGTGTGTGTGTGTGTGTGTGTGTGTGTGTGTGTGTGTGTGTGTGTGTGTGTGTGTGTGTGTGTGTGTGTGTGTGTGTGTGTGTGTGGGGGGGGGGGGTGGGGGGGTGGTGTGTGTGTGTTCAGGGCAACGTAGTGTTATTGTTCTAGTGTTTTGTTAATGAGCGCTTGTGGTCTTAGTCCTGTGTGGCTGTGATGGTTGTGTTTGTCAGTCAGTCTTTCCTCTACTCTGGCAGGGAATGTAAATAAATGCTGTATGAACATTGTCAGTTTTCAAGCCAGCCACTATTTGGCGTGTTATTTTCTGCGGATTATACATGTATGCATGTATGTGCCCTGCACTAGTGAGCATGCATAATACCATCCATGGCAAAGTTAACCAAATCAAAGCTAGATCAGTCCAAAATAAATGGATTCGATTTTTAGATAAGTTTCACAACTGTTACGTTGAAAGAAATTTTAGCAATGTCACAATGAAAAAAATATGGGGTCTAATTATATATGACACCCTGATCATGTTTTTGCCAATCTTCTTTCCAACACAATCATTATTCTATCATATCATCTCATAAACTGAGCTTTTGTTTTTATCTCGTGTTCCCGATTCAACACTTTGTGCTGACGACGCTGTATTTTCAGAAACCTGTTATGCATCTCATTACTGATTGTGCTCCATTACCCTTCTTCTCAGCCCCACGTCTGAATGTGAAGGATCACGATGGACAATAATATGATATTCCTCCTCCCTGTGCCGTGCGTTGCAGGGCAGTCTCCAGTGCACCCCCTGGGGTATCATGGCCTCCCTGGAGGAGCAGGTGGCGGAGCTGGGCATCACCGGAGCCGACACCAGGCCAACCGACTACCCCGCCGCCGCCTACCCTGCGGACGGTCCCCGTAGCTCCGGTAACCGTCTCTCCCCATCTCTCCGTCTCTGGCTTGCATGTCCCTGAAGGTCCCATCAGATAACACATCGCTGTTGTTTTCTTTTCTTTTTTTCATTTATTATTTCCTATTGTCGGCACAACACTTTTGAGACTAAAGTTTAGAAATGTTCCTCAATTCAGACATTTCATGAATGTTTTATTAATTATATATTCATTCTTGATTGAGATTCATGATTGATTCATTAGAATGTATTTAGCGACATATTGGGATATGCTTAATGCTGTATATTTTTTAAGCTACATGTATAATATGCTGCAGTAGTCAGGGTTTTAAAGGTGCTTGGGTACAAAATAGTTTTTCCTTTATGATTGTAGGGAACACATCTTTTCACCCATAATTTTCACTTCTCCCATCTTAACAGTGTCATACGAGCCAGGTTAAACTGAGCGAGTGCATAATTGGTAGTTGTTGTAGAAGGTAGTTATCTATTTTATTAATACATCTGTGTTCTCCAGCCCTTGGAATAAAGGAGTCATAGTCATCCTACATGCCCTAGTTTTACTCAGATGCATCTCCTGACTCACAGCATGAACCCGGTGATCCTCTCTCTCTCTCTCTCTCTCTCTCTCTCTCTCTCTCTCTCTCTCTCTCTCTCTCTCTCTCTCTCTCTCTCTCTCTCTCTCTCTCTGTCTCTGTCTCTGTCTCTCTCTCTGTCTCTCTCTCTCTCTCTCGCGCGGGCGTGCGCGCGCTCTCTCTGTGACTCTCTTTCTTTCTTTCTCTCTCTCTCTCTCTCTCTCTTTCTCTGCGTTATAGGTTTTGAGGCCTACTGTGTTTTTAAGGGTGGTATGGTATGTCGTTTATTTGCCTGGCGAAACAGATTCAGACGGACAAATCCATTAGACATCAAGTCGAAGGCATGTCCTCAATTAGCTCTAGTTCAGCGGTAACAATGGGCCCGCAGCGCAAATACTTCAGATTGTGAGATTGTAGAGACCTCCTTCTGAACTCGGAAGACCTGTGTTAGCTCATCTTAAAAGTATTTATTTTTCCAGACAATGTTAAAACACTATCTTTCCCTTAAATGATAACACATTCTTGTTGAAGGTCCATCATTTGTTGCAAATATGAAGGAGAAAGACATTCTTCACTTCTTTGGGAAGATAGGCAGAGAGATATACCAACTTTTGTAATATTTGAAACTCAAGCATCTCATCCACATAAATGGATAAAAAAATAAAAATAAATTAAAAAAAATCCCACTTGAGCAACCAAACCAAATTCCAGTGATCAGAAATAGGAATGTGTTGAAAAACTAAGATGCCCCCCAGTGATTCATGTTTGTTTTTGAAGGGAACGTTGGGCTTTGTAGCGTAAAAAAAAACACAAATTGATAATCTTCTTCAGGATTCCACTTTCATGGTACCATACCTCTAGTAAAACCTTGCCAAGCGTTCACTGAAGAGAGTATACAGAATGTATTTCTGGAGATGTTTATTATTTTCAATGCATTCTTTTAAATCTATCCCCCTTTTCTCTAAACTCTCTCTGTCTTTCTTTGTTCCTCTCTTTCGCTCTCGCTTTCTCTCCTGTGCTCTCTCTCTCTTTCGCTCTCGCTTTCTCTCCTGTGCTCTCTCTCTCTCTCTCTCTCTCTCTCTCTCTCTCTCTCTCTCTCTCTCTCTCTCTCTCTCTCTCTCTCTCTCTCTCTCTCTCTCTCTCTCTCTCTCTCTCTCTCTCGTGTTTGCATGAAGGAAGGCAGAAGCTGAGTAGTCAAGCTTTTCTTGGGTTATACTAGAAACTCACTCATATCAAAAGTTATTCTTAAAGTTCGCTTTTTTTTATTTTAACTGTGAAAAGTCATTCTGAGTGTGTATTTTCATTTCCATGGCAGTGTTAACCTTTCCACAAAAGTGGATGCCTCTGGCTCTGATAATGAGATGATTATTTCTCAGTAATGACCAATCAACATGTCAGCACCTATAAGCTGACAGCTGACTAACGATGTTGTTTAAAAAGTAAAAGAGGCACAGTTCTAGGAACTTGTTCCTTCTTAACTTCATCGAAAACAGGCCTAAATAACAGAAATAAGTGACTTCTTAGTGATTGTGCTGACATGCACGCAACATCACACTAAATATAAACACAGCACACAGTTAGTGAACCGAAGAGTGAAAATGAGTTGCTGTTAAAATGCCCCCGTAAATATTGTGTTTTTATTTAATGGGTAAATCACACATCAGGTACTACACAGTGATGCAAAGTTTATATTTGTGCAATTTGTTGGGCAGATTGGGGCTAATTTTTTACTGCATTAGGGTATAAGCCTTGACTAGCAGTTCTGTCAACGTTTTGCTTTAGGTTTTCCACCGTGATCTATTTGTTTGCTCATCTAGCCAAACTAATCTGAACCATCATGCATCCGCTTACCCACGAAAGATGCTGGATGAGGGACAGGAAAGGAGCACAAGTCTTCATTTTTTCCCAATTTGAAGTATTTACTGAATAAAATGGTGAATAGAATTGGATTACATGTTGAAGAATTTAGTCTGCAGAATCCATGCAAAGTCGTGTTTGTTTTGCTACATTCCACTTTACATAAATGCCCATTGACAGTTGCAACGCTGCAAAAGTGGTTCTGGGACAACATTGAAATGGCTCTGCAACTATTTGATGTTCACTTCATCTGCAATTTTCTCCAATATAACTGAATTAAGTGCCATGTCTGTATTGTTACCGTTATCATTTATATCTCAATTAAGTTTAATCTATGGTTTGTAATAATTGTAGAAAAGTATATATTGTCAATTTATTCCTTGTGTTTCTCAGAGGAGCCCCCGGCGCCGGGTCGAGGTGGACCTCCGGAGGTTGGGCTCCTTCAGCCCTTCTCCGCCGCCTGCTCCAACGCCACCATGGATCTGGTCTTTCCTAGAAGACCCGCGGAGACAGAGCAGACCTGGCTGCTGGAGGCTCCCAAAGCTGAAGACATGGCAGACCGCACGGACGAGATGGAGCACGGGGAGCGCAGAGAGGAGGACCACGAGGAAGCCCAACGGATGGAGACGTATATATCCGGACTCGTCCAACGCAGGGCCGTGGTCGCGCGCCCATCAAAGCCCCGCACAAACGCGCCACATGACCCCCGGGCCATCACCGTGGTGAGGCAGAGCAGCCTGTGCCGTAAAGAGGACCAACATCCGGGGATGCAGGGAACGATCCAAAGTCACATGCCAGGGCTCCCTTCTTCCCCCCAAAGCCCAGAGGGACAATCTCCGCAGGCTTGCCGCGGCATGGATCTGGAGTGCCATCAAGAGGCGGCGTTTACAGACGACTCCCCGCACCCGTACCACCACCAGATGCAGCCTAGCACCCAACATCACACCAGCTTCTACCCCAGAAACAGGCAGCATGCCCCGGGGAGCACGCCTCGCTCCGCCTCGATGGACTACCAGCCCTGCAGGGGGCCCGGTCCAGCCCAGTCCAACCCCAGCAACGGGGAAGCGGACTCCATGCCCAAGCACTTCGGCGGCTACCCTTCCCCTCCGCAGCCGGCCCACCCCCCTCCGGCCGACGAGCAGCTGGTGAACGCCGAGTACATCCCGGCCCAGCCCTGTCGAACGTCGACCCAGGCGTCCTCCCATCACCACCCCAACCCCCTGAAGAGCTGGACGAGCGACGGCCACCCAGAGCAGCAGCCGCTCCCCGTGGCTCATCAGCCTCAGCACTCGAGGGCCAGAGCGGGCCCCAGGAAAGGCCGCCAGACTGACGACAAAGGCGGGGCGACCAGGAAGCAGGGGAAGAAGGCCTGCCGCTCCCAGTCGGAGAACAGCCTGCAGCGGGTTCCAGAGCGCAAGTACAACACGGTGGAGCGGGACGGCGGCGGCGGCGGCGGCGGCGGCGGCGGCGGCGGAGGCAGCGGCGGCGGCGGAGGCAGCGGGAGCGGCAGCGGGAAGGGAAGCCGCGGCAGCCAGTCCAAGGGAAGGAAGTCCCACCAGGGGAGCGGCGGGTACCGGCGTTGGCGGTCCACCCTTGAGCTCAGTCAGGACGAGGCGGAGCAGGCCCCCGCGCAGCCCCCCGCCGCCGCCCCCCCCCCAGCACGCCTCGGCGTCCGGCCAGAGGGACCCCTGTGGAAAGCGCTCGCGTAAATCCCGTCCGACGCACAGCTCGTATTCGCACGCCCACCCCAACCCAAACCCCAACCCCAACCCCAACCCCAACCCCAACCCCCACCACCACCACCACCACCACAATCACCAAAACCCCATGCACCACCACCACCCGCTGGTGGAGTACCAGGCAGGGAGGGAGCAGGCCCCGCCGTGCCGACCCAACGAGGGTTACTCTCACCCGGGACACGGGGAGTCAGAGTCCAGCACCAGCGAGGCGGACTCCCCGGACTCCAGCTCCCTGTCCAGCGACTCAGACGAGAGCGGCGGGCTGGTATGGCCCCAACAGCTCCCCCCTCAGCTCTCGCTCCCGTCACCCCCGTCAGTGCCCAGCGGAGCCCCCCTGCAGCCCAAGGCCTTTGTCAAGATAAAGGCCTCGCACGCCTTGAAAAAGAAGATTTTGCGCTTCCGCACTGGTTCGCTCAAAGTCATGACCACTGTTTGAAGCAAGACTTGATTATATGGGGTGATGTGATGAGTGGGTTGTTCAAGCCCATATCAGGTTTGTATGTTTTTAAGTCGCCGTCGCTCAAGATAGAATGGGAGAATTGTGTGTTAACATAAAAACTGATACGGTACGACAGTGTTCTTAAGAGAACTAGTATCAAAGCCTGTCAACTCAAGAAGATGATCTTGGATCCATCCTGGATAGTAATTGAAAACAAGTGTGTCCAACACCTGTATCGCAGGGTATGTGCTAGCTCAAACATAAATGATTGATTAATGGGCATAAGACCCTCTCTAAATGGTAAGACACTAGTAAGATCATCTATATTGTCACTGTCTCAAACCCTGATCAACTTTCACCAACTAGTCAAAAGGACAAATCAAAATGACCTGAATTCCCTACAGACAATCAATTATATCATGGGACTTTTTCCTAACTTTTGTTTTCTGCAATTGCAATTCTGCATAGTTTACAACAAGTGTGTATTTATGTGTGGGGATGTCGTGTGTTGGTTTGGTCTGCATGAGGGGAAAGGCTGTCACCAAAAACGGAGTGAAACATAAGTTTGCCTAAATGCCTGTGATTGATCACTGCAGCCATATCTTGGAAGTGATTTCCTTGTAGCCTCTATAGGACAAGGAAAGACACGTTGGTGCAGAGTTGAATATATCTAAATCCTTTTTGTTTTCAGAATTTTGCAGCCATCGTTTGCTGGAAAATACTGCTTTGTCTTCTGGGATATTTCATCAAAAAGGCAAAAGTACAATCAAAGGCTAATTTGTTCAAACTAGGTGTTTTTGGATATCCAAATTTGCCAAATGATAATATTAATGATAATAATAACTTTATTTATATAGCACTTTTTCATTAGATGTTTATAAGTGCTTCGCATGAAAATGGAAATGATTCACAATAAATATGAGAGGAAATTAGTTATTCAAACATTACTCAAAAATAATTAAAGAATCATTTAAGTACAAGCATTAATCAAACAAAATAAATTCATGAAAAGTACAAATAGGCCAGAAAGGTGCACAATTAGGTTACTATTCATGGGGGAAAACATCTAGCTTCCAGCAATCATGTCCGGTTTTACCTTGCCGTCTTTATTTTACACACGAGAAGGTTGTATCAAGCAGTTTATTTGCGTAAAGCGTCAAAAGCCAAGCTAATAAGGTGGACAAATCCTTTTTAAACTCCTATTGACCCACTGGTCTGGTTTGTTTGTCAAGGGTGCATTGAAATAAAGGAGTATTTCTTCGTCTGCGGAGATCTAAGTCAACGTCTTTTGGTTAGAAGTAGATGCCCTCTTTCAAGAAAATGTGAAGTGTTGCCGAAAAAAGAATTATAAAAAGAATTTAGAGGAGTGAGCTCTGTACAGCTTCAATACAAGGTACTGTAACATATTACATTAACAAAGATTTTGTGAAGTTATGTATAAAGCGAAGTCTGTAAAATAATTAATATGCAGTTTTTGTTATGTAGAAGTGAATGCAGAAATGCTCACTAGTGAGACTGAAGTCACCCACAAGAGTGACAAAGGTTCTAATCCTCAGTTTCCACGGCCACGGTATATACCGTTTTTTGAGATATAATACCATTTTTGCTTTTGTCATGCTGCTTTGATCTTAGTAACATGTGTGGCCTACCAGGATTTTGCTATTCCAAAGAATGTACGTAATTTTACGTTTGTCACTTTAAGTAATCGACAGTATTATCTTTTAAGGTGCACTAGCCCACTATTACTATTAGCTTATCTTTTGTACTACGTTTTGGGTGTCTCAATGCAGTGTATGAAATGTAAAGGTTTTTACTTAATAAAAAAAATAGCAAGTACTACTAACATGAGATGTTTTTCTTTCGCTTGATAGTCTTTGCAATAAGGCAGAGTGGTGGTGGCAGAGCCGGTATACAGAGAAGGTCTTTGTGCCAGACACCCAGTCCTCCTCGACTTGCCAGAGGGATCTCTGTCAACCGAGGGAATAAGAATCTACCATCAACACAGAATAACAGTGATCTCTAAACCACAATTTGTTATTTTTTTATTCAGTGTTTATTTGATATGTCACGATAACAGTGATCTCTAAACCACTATTTGCGGGTTTGTCGGTGGCTTCAGTGCAGCCATGCATCAGAACCCTTGCAGTCTTTTGTTAAACAGATTCAGAATCTACACATTATTTGTAACCAACCGGTGATGTGGATTTAAGAATGCATACATTTGAGTCTCTGGGCAATAACAAACCATTTAATGAATTGATGACATTCTCTTGCCAGGCTCCCTCTCAACATGAGGTCTTTCTGTTATAATACAAATGTTTGACAGTTACACATTGGTGTAACTGTCACATTGGTTTGGTTGTCCCCCGAACTGAAGATTTAGGGGTTTACAAGAATGAAAGAGTGCCACATCCAACACATAGGGTGTTGGGAGCACCAGGTGGGCAAGCCTTGTGAATGTCCCCAAACTGACACAACAGGCAGACCACACACACACACACACACACACACACACACACACACACACACACACACACACACACACACACACACACAAAATCACATGCAGAAAAACACACACACACACACACTAGCACACACAATAACATGCAGACAAACACACACAGCTGGTGCAGGTAGAAAAACAGTTCCAATGGTTGACAGCAATTAGAAACCTCAGTGTTGGTGACAGAAGTGTTGAGTGATGGAGAAGTGTGGGAGAAAGGGGGAGGTAGGTGAAAGGACAAGGGGCTTAGAGCAGTGGTGGGGCGGGGATAAGGCAGTGGAAAGAAAGTGAAATGGAGGGACGGAGCCGTGGGTTGTTTTGTTGTAAGTGTAAACCGTGCGGCAAGTGTCTGTGGGTCATGTCGTCATGCAAATTCCTTCATGTGTTAAGGGCTGTACTGGGCACCCATTTTTTTTTTTCTTCTTCCATGTTGTTCTTGTTTGTGCGACCAAACGCATATGACGAAGGGTGTTGAGCAATGCAACAACTGCAACAGGTTTGTGTAATGCACTGAGCAATACAAACGGCTAACGGTATTACACAGCAGTGCTCCTATATGACTGCTTGTTGCAGACGCGTGGACCCTCCCCTTTATATATTTTCGGAAGAGGACGATTTTTTATGATAAAAAACTGCTGTCCATACAGTATGCAGACACAGCTAGCTTCCCAGGAACCAAGAGCCGACATCCATGGAATAAAACAACTCAAATGTTTCCACTCTTCCAGACATATACAGTAAGATAAGCAGAGATGATGTAAATGCATTTCATGTTGGGCTGGGGTGGTGGGGTATTCATTCAAGCTGTAGCTCATCTGAGCCCCCGCTTGAATGAATGGGATCTCTCACTCCCTTTAGTAACCCTTGCCTTCCACCCACCCCTCCCCCATGGCCGTATGTATATGTTTATAAATATATATATATGAAGAAAGAGAGAAAGGGCAAGAAAGAGAGATCTCAATCTACCCACAATTCCTCTCAGCATGCCCGGGCATTTTCCCAAGTCTCCACCTCTCGTTCTCCCCCATGTCTCTCTGTCTCTTCCTCCCTCATCCCTCCATCTGGTAGTGGTTAGAAGAAACAAGCCCCCCCCACCCTCCCCCCAAAGCCTCCAGGGCCAGGAACTGGGACTGTTTCCTGCCTATGAGAGAGAGAGAGAGAGAGAGAGAGAGAGAGAGAGAGAGAGAGAGAGAGAGAGAGAGAGAGAGAGAGAGAGAGAGAGAGAGAGAGAGAGAGAGAGAGAGAGAGAGAAAGTTGGAGGAAAGTGAGAAATGTTATTGAGGGAGAGACATTGAGAGCTTGAGAGAGAGAGAGAGAGAGAATGAGAGGGGATATGGAGAGAAAGAGAAATGAGTGGAACAGGAGAATGGGGTGAGGAGGAAGAGAGGGGAGGAGAGCAAGACGGAGAAGGCATGGAGCCAGTGGAAGAAAAGACACACTGAGAAAGAGACGGAGCAAACTGAAGCGAGGAAGGCCTGAATGAAGGCCATTGCACGTCCAAACATCTGGTTCTGATTAGCCAGAGAACAGAGAGAGGGAGAAAGAGAGACAGCAGCATGAGGAGAGAGAAAGACAGATAGGGAGAGGGGCCTGAGGAGAGAGACAGACACACAGAGGGGCATTTATTTTTGGCACAACGGGGGATATTGGATGGTGGGTTTGTTTTCATTCCCCTTTCCCTCCAGTTTTATTTCTTTCATGTCATTTTAATAACAATTGAATAATCCCAGTTACTCTATGAACGTCAAGATTCTGCTACATACCACTTACATTTTTTTTTTTAATTTCCGACCATCTACATACACAATCTTCTAATAGGATGTTGTTAAGTTAATAGGCACCAGAACACATCACACTATGTCCTAGACATGATAAGTAAGGCAATAAATAAAGTGTCTGTTAATTGCATTTTCTGTAGTTCCATGGAACCCTCAAGTTCAACATTATTATATTAAGAAAAAGGGGTCAATAAATCTATTTAGAGTACCTCCAGTTTCCTGAATACTTTCCATATAATCCCACATTTTGACCATGATAATGCCAGACTTTTAAACATTTTCTTCCAACACTTGCATACTGCATCTATGAATGGTTTATTCATGAGATTCAGAAAAAATATGTATTTTCGGTGTTGCTGGTTGCTGCATTTCAAAAAGTCTGCGATATCTGACCGTTAACCAGTTGGAATGGATAAATACTGCATTCCTTATGACACAACGCCTTGCTTGTGCTAACTTTGGTAGACTTTATAAACAGCTCTACAAGTCCTGATGTTGGACTTAGCTCTTCGGGTAAGTCTTATGCACAAAAATACATTTAATGATATTAAAGATTACATAAAATGTAGATTAAATAGACATAGTCAGACTCAGTTTGTAGTGGAACTTACTATTTTTACTCTGGGGGGGGGGGGACATAGAACGCGTTTTTCTCAGGATTCTCTCCAAATATGAGATTGAAATGATTGAAGGTGGAGGGTGGCCGTAAGAAGGCGTGGGAGTAGGAAGCAAGAGTGATTGATCTCCATTAGGTAAGTGGTGACCTAAACCCTAAACCTTAAGGAAGAAGACCCTAGCAGTCTGTCATGTTTCATTTGAAACGACTTTTGGATGTTTAATATACAGTAGCATTGTGGTTTGAGAGCATTGTGTTCAAACTTTTTAATAATAGAGGTAAAAGTAGTATGGATATAAACGTATTATGGGTAAAATGTGCTTTATTGCCATCATTTAGACTTACCTGTAAAAGAAAACCCTTCTGTCAATTAAGAACAAAGGAAAAATATTTACATTTACAAATTTGGCTGAGTGATAGCTGTTGACAGATTTAATAAAAGCTGTATTTTTTTTATTCAGATTATATGTCTAAATTGTCAAAATCTAATTACTTCAACTTTGCATAAATGACAAGACTTCGACTGCTCCAGAATGAAAGCATTCATTTCAAAATCAAAGTATTGCCCAACTCAGCATTGCAATGTTGGGTGTCTTGGAGCCAAATTAAAGTGAATTGTAATGAGAGACTGCAACAAATCATTTGTTCTACCCAAAAAGAAGCGGATGGGAAACGTCGGGGGGATGAAGGTTATGAAAACATCCTCTTTAAGCCGCGATGGTGGCTTGGTGAGCAGCACATTACTTCCACGGCTCTGTTATTCAGCCTTTTTCAAGTTTAATCCCAAGCCAGTGGGAGTCTAGAAGTATAGAGGAAACCTATTGGAAGGCTGAGAATGAAGGGAGACAAAAGTGCGAATGCGGTCTGGTGTAAAAGAGGCCCACAGAGTCTCTGCCCTCCCTGGGAAATGTCATCCACTCCCGACAGCTCTCAACACCTCATCTCCCCAAACACACACACACAGACACCACATTTACACACACACACACACACACACACACACACACACACACACACACACACACACACACACACACACACACACACACACACACACACACACACACGTCCATTCCTTTTCAATCATACTTATCAAAGTTTTATGTTTAAGGTGGTTGAAAAAAAGGTTGACCATGTCATTACTAGTTTGTTTGATATGTTATGCAAGCCAAATGCTTGTCCTGTGCCTTCAACCGAATACTACTTAAAAGTTTAGGGATTCTCTGCTGCATATCAGAAATTGGCCCCAATAGTATTCTCGAAAAATATTATATCTGTTTGAATAAAGTAAACAAATAGCAACTGATATATTTTCCGAAAGTGTGTGTGAATGTATCTTCCATACCAACCTGTACGGAAAGGCCAGAGGACAATATGAATAGTTGCAGACACTGAACATTTGTCCTAAAACCTAACTAATGAATGAATGTGCTTCTACATTTTCGTTATTTGATATTCTAACTTAAAAATACTTGATTCAGATTCATGATGATGTGCCATATTCTTTCAATATTACTTTGTGTTAATAATAATTTGCAAGGTTGAGTCTCAGAGTTTCCCATCGTTGTTCCCGCCCTGCTTATGTTCATCCAAAAATAAACGCCGCAAACACTACAATGTATTTCTCCTAATGCAACACGAGTGAAAGACTGTAGATTGATGACGCTCCTGAAGGCGACCGCCTGTTTCATAGCTGGGTATGGAGCGGCCCCTCGTGGTAGAAGTATGAACATACAGGATCAACTGAAAGACTAGTTGGAAATTCATGTAATCTATTTTCTAAGGTATAAAAAACGAATTATACAATCGGTCTCATGAAGCTAGTTAGATAGAAAAGGTAGATGTTAGGTAACGTTAATGCATAACTGTCTTTACATTTGTGGATACCGTTATTCTCATTACGCTTTGGCAAATAACAACACCTTAATCTTGTGATGTGATAAGGCTATATAGGGCTCTCAAGTTTTGAACTGAGTTCAGAGTGAGATTTTGTCGTGCTGCTCAAGCAACACCAATAGAGGCATATACTTTTCCCTGAACTTTTAAACGTTGCAAACGTGCAAAAACATAATTATATATTTATGTGGAATTCAGTCCAATGCAAATATATCTGTGGCATTCAGTAGGCCAATGCTGTGGTAAAGTGTGTAAAGTATGACCAAGTGTTTCTTTCTGTTCAATAGATAGAACTTTATCAATCCCCTGTAGGAGAAATTTGTTAATGTTTGTTGTCCCTATAAAACAATAATGGTAAAAAAGAAAAGAAAATACAAAACATGACGGTAACTAAGTAAGCCAAACCGTCCAATCTGAAGGCTCTACTTAACAACTCCCCCTACTCACTTCCACCAATGCCAAGCGAATAGAACTGAAAACTAGTTTGTGAACGACCCAGAGAAACGCAACGCAAATTCAATGTGAACATCTATGAGGCTTTAATAAAATCCCGGACGAATTTGAAATTCCGCCACATATTTTTTTTAAAGTGTCTCAAAACGAGGGCATGTCCGGGCAAAAGAGGACGCCTGGTTACCCTACGTACGGGAAACCTGTTAAATAGCGGCCCAAATTGGTGGACGCTATCCTTGTAATTTCTCTGCGTGAGAAATACGAAGTTTGGCGTGTGAGCGTGTGCATGTGTTGAAGGCGTGTGTCTCACGCCGAATGCGTGATGGTACGAACACACCAAACGCGTACCCGCGTATTTACGCGCGTAACGCAGCTAACGCCTCGTTTCCACATACGTACATTCTCGTATGCGATCCAACCGTCTCCGACCGAAAGTCCATTCATTCCTATGTGATTCTCCGTAATGTCCGTTTTTCCTCCGAGACTCCTCCCCTCCGTAAAATTTCTGTCCGGTATGTCCGTAATATACGTTCAAAAAATTTAACTTTCGCCGTCGTTTTACGGAGATACCGCATGAAAGTTTTTATGTTTTTCACAAAACTTGTAGGCTAAGTACCTTGCAGGCCAAACTCCTCAGCGATCTCTTTCCAAGCCTGTTGGTTTTGTTTTTATCTCTGTATATGTCGATCCTCATGTTCCAAAGTACCGGTCTCCTATCCGCTTATCCGGGGTCGGGTCGCGGGGGGAGCAGCTCATGCAGGGGGCCCCAGACTTCCCTTTCCCGGGCCACATTGACCAACTCTGACGGGGGGATCCCAAGGCGTTCCCAGGCCAGTGTTGAGATATAATCTCTCCAACTAGTCCTGGGTCTTCCCCGAGGTCTCCTCCCCACTGGACGTGCCTGAAACACCTCCCAAGGAAGGCGCCCAGTGGGCATCCTTACCAGATACCCGAACCACCTCAGCTGACTCCTTTCTAAGTAAAGGAGCAGCGGCTCTAATCCGAGTTAGGGAGACGCCAGCCACCCTTCTGAGAAAACTCATCTCGGCCGCTTGTACCCGCGATCTCGTCCTTTCGGTCATCACCCAGCCCTCATGACCATAGGTGAGGATAGGAACGAAGATCGACCGGTAGATCGAGAGCTTTGCCTTGCGGCTCAGCTCTCTTTTCGTCACAACGGTGCGGTAAAGCGAACGCAATACCGCCCCCGCTGCTCCGATTCTCCGGCCAATCTCACGCTCCATAGTACCCTCACTCGCGAACAAGACCCCGAGGTACTTGAACTCCTTCATTTCGGCACTCATTTCCTACCCGGAGTAAGCAATCCGCTGATTTCTCCTAACATCTTTTGTCCGTAAATAAATTCATGCCCGTACGTAAAACACTAGCGACTCCTTCCGTAAATTTACGGAAGCACGGACACGAAAAACATACGTATGTGGAAACGAGGCGTAAAATGTTGCTTGACCATTTTGTGTCAAAAATGGTCCTACGTACGCAGCTACGCGCCTGTGGCTGCGCTGGATTTAGGAGTCCGAGGAAGGAAACCCAAACGCCGCCGTGTTTGGGTGCATGATAGAGCTTGGATCGGGTTAGATTAAATAATCTCAGATATAAATAACAATAATCGGGTTAAATAACTTCACATGGTGTGTCTGGTGTGTTTCCAGCATTCGTAGTGTTGATCAGCAGAGATATAGTCCGCCAAGACGTTGAGGTTGCTTAGCAACCAGAGACTCTGTCCATGCAAGTGAACGGAGCGTTCCCTCTTCGTCATAACTATCAAACCAAACATCCTTCACATTCACCGAGCGAACATTATGAAAGTAAAATGCACATTTCTCGCTAAAAATGTTTACATAAACGCATTTAATGGCGTAACTATGTTACTATTTCCACCCAGAATAAAGAAAGATGTCGGCCGTATGCTTCTGTGCAAGCGTCACTACTCTCTGCCAGTGACGTCGGGTCAAGCTCAATGCTGATTGGGCAACGCGGCTAATCGTCATGCGTATGAGCGTACAAAGTTAAATTTTTTGAACTCCTCGCGTACGCGCGTATATGTACGCGCGTATATGTACGCGCGTATATGTACGCGCGTATATATACGCAGCTCATACGCCGCTAACGCGGGTAAAATGTTGCTTTAGCGCATGTAACGCATGTACGCAGCTCATACGCGCGTAAACCAATGGTTCCCTATGGAAAAATTGCCGATTTTATACGCGTCTATACGCGGGGTACGCGTTTGGTGTGTTCGTACCTTGAGACTTGAGAGCCCATATTGCTAAGAATCACCTGTGCAGTGTATGTTATAAGTCAATACATCTTGACATCCTACGAACAGCGTGTGGTCGTAGTGCACTAATTAAAGGACACATATTATACCACCAGGTGTGAGTGTGATTAGCCATACAAGCCGTTTTCGAAAATCTGCCCCATATGACATCACTAGTGGGCGTGTCCACCTAGATCTGTGCTGGATAGATCGTCAACGAGGTAGGCTGGTAGACTGATCTATCAAGCACAGATCTAGGTGGACACGCCCACTAGTGATGTCATATGGGGCAGATTTCGTGAGTTCCTGAATCCTCGAAGGCCAGACTTCCGAGTTGAAAGTCGAAGATCTCCCAGCTTTCTTGCAGCATTTCTCGAAGGCATGCCCCCTTTTTGTCTTCATCTTTCGAAAATCTGCGAATAAACCGAGAGCAGTGATGACACTCTCAACTAAATGGCTGCGCCCGCGGAGAGATTTATTTTTTGTTGTATTTGTACCACGTAGGTCATTTTAATGTTGATTTGAAATGCTCTTACACACTTGATAACATTGCTACTTTATTCCGGTCACCAATTTATGCATTGCATGGTCTGGCTGTGCGTGCAATGCAATGTAAAGATGTGTTGTTTGTTTTTTCGGGCTGGTTTCCTAAAGAGGCTAATGTAGCTAACAATAAACAACGACTAGCCAATTTCATGACAATATCACAAAGATGAACAGTCAGGAACGCTATGAATGCTCCGAGACCGAGATTCAGGAACACACCATTAGGCTAATCACACCTGTGGTATAATATGTCCCCTTTAAACGTGTCGGCAAATATTATATTGTATTGTATTTCAGATATCCCCCATCCATTGAATAAGGTGGAGGCCAGATGTGACGGGACCATGGCGTCCTCGCCTGGACAGCTTCTCTCCCTCATGGAGCTGTGTGGAGATGAGGCGGTGACACACATAATGGACCTTCATAGAGGCTATGAAGGGCTCTGCGCCCTCTTGAGGACATCCCCAGTTAATGGTGGCTAAATACTGGCTTGTCCATTCGTTGTTTCTTATTGAAACATGCCTTATTTGAGAAACAACTAAACAAACGTCAATGTTTATTGGATTATTTTGGTCAACTCTGATTCGATCATCTGTATTATTGGGCAACATCAGGTCTTAAGAGTTGAGAGATCATAGGTCTAATTCAACCCAGTCGCCAAGAAAAAACGTTGACGGTGTACGTTTCCATGAACACTGGATACGTAGCATTTCAACGTAAAAAATAGCGTGTTATACCTACAGTATCCACGCGTGCCGCTGTGGAGGCGGGTTTCGGGGTTTGGGTTTCACGCTTTCGCGGCAAATTGTGGACACGATTGTTTAGGGGGGGGGGGGGGGGGAGGTAGACTGTTGTTGACCGGGGAGGTGGGGGGGGAGACACGTTTGTAGGGCGGGGGGCACGCTCGACAACGAGAGTTGTTTTTTATTGAACGCTCGACAACGAGAGTTGGTTTTTATTGAACGAGACTTCAACACGGAACAGCTGCACGAAACGATGGTCACGTCACTCTCGGTGACGGTGTCGACAACAATGAACACACGAACAATGTTAATAGAACAACACACAACCACATAACATCCCGAACCCATCAACCCCACTTAATCCTAACAACAAAACAAGTTAACAAAAGCCCCTTTTGTCAACTGACAACCCCAATTCCCAGAATCCCCCGCGGCTCCGGAACACGGCGTAGTTTATATTAATCTTTATTATCTGAATGGGAAAAGCAATATTTTAGGACAGATACACCATTAAACGCGTTTCTAATGAAATTTCTAGCGAGAAATGTACATTTTCCTTACATAATCTTCAGTCAGTGAATGTGTATGATCTTTATTAATCTTTATTATCTGAATGGGAAATGCAATATTTTAGGACCGATTCACCGTTAAACGTGTTTCTAATAACATTTCTAGCGAGAAATATACTTTTTACTTGCATAATCTTCAGTCAGTGATTTTGTCTGATCTTTAGTTTTATAGTTATTAGGATTTGATCGGCTCGCTCGCATGTTTCAACGACGTCAGGTTGTTAGGGACGCTGCTTTCGCTAAACTAGCAGCTCACGTGCTTCCTGCGTTTGTGTTATTAAACTGTTACTTTATGTAACTTTTAAGGATATCATCTTGTTAGAAACACGTATATCTGAGAGCCAACCCAGTCGCCAAAAGCATACGTTGACAGTGTACGTTTCGTGAACACTGGATTACGTCGCATTTCAACATAAAATAGCGTGTTATACACACACACGCACGCACGCACACACACACAAGCACACGCATGCACAGACACACACAGACACACACAGACACAGACACAGACACAGACACACACACACACACACGCACACGGTACATTTCGCTGCTAAAACAACAAAAAAATATTCCCTCAAATATTATTACTTTCAAAACGTTGGCCAAAATGGCCAATAATATCATTTTTTATTTGGGATGCTTCTAGGACATTTTGGGTGGATTTTGAACGGTATGTGGGCAGCACGTTTTTTGCAGGACCTGGCAACCCTGCGCTGTTGCCCGAGATCTGGATCCACCACCCCCCACCCCCCCCCCTAAATAAATACTATGGCAGAATAAAGAATAAATTCATGCATTATCATTAAACTTGAACATTTGTTTTTACAGTAGATTGGTGGAGGGATGACGTATGTTGGCCAACCCGGAAGTTAGCGTCGACCTGGGTTCCCTTGACAAAAAGCCAACGGGTTTTTCCATTGGATTTTGGATTATTGCAGAAAAATTAGCATCTTTGAAGCACCTCCTCAAAAACTGAAAATAAATAAATAAATAAAAAGAACCGTTTTCCAAAGAACGAAATGTAAACCAATGCATTCTGAATGGGAGTGTTTCTCTGATTTTTCCATGCTACACAGAACGAAATGTAAACCCATGCAAATAAAGACTTCATGGTCATAATCATTTAAATATCATTAATATCCTGAGTGTGTTGGGTGGTATTCTATTTTTTTCAACGGGGCTGGTGCCGTCTCCTTTTGACCCCAGACTTCTGGGGGAATAGCTGAATCAATTCATTAGTCAATCAGAAGCATGTAAATATCTTCCCGGTGGCGTAGGAGGACGAACAAGGTGTCCTTCACCTTGTTCGAACCCCTTTTATCAAAGGGGGTCTCAAAGGACTCATACGCTTCAACAGCGGCTGCAGCAGAAGTGTTGAGACGAAAGATGATATCAAGACATTTATAGAATATTCCCATTCACATGATTCTTCGCACGACCTGCAGGTTGGAGAGACTGAAATAACCCCCAAAATGAGTAATAATGTAAAAGCAGCCAAGTCCCACAAATTGCTTGAACTATTTATTTCATTCCATTGTATCGTTGATATGCATTATTGAAAAGTTTCAAGCATATGGATTTAATGCAATATCCACAAACAGTTCAAAATGGTACCATGAAATGTCTTGTTTATTGTATTAACCAGTTCATTTCTCTTTTGTGAAAGTCAACAAAAGTCGAAAAAAGTTAAACGCAAGGTCACAGGCTAACAGTGGAGCTGTGTTGGGAACCAGCAGCCAAGAGCTTCCATGGAAACTTTCTACCCATGTTAAATAGATTTAGTTGGCAGTTCCTTTTCTGCCCATTTTTTAAACTTGTGGAAGCACTTTGCAGTACTGGGAGACACCATTTCTAACGGCAATGGAGCTAGATTCTAAAAATATCAAAAGATGCCCAAAGCAAATACCTTTAACCCATAGTTGTGTTTTATCAAATTAAAAAATTTCAGAGTTTCATTGACCACAAATTGAGCAGAAATATTTTGCATACAAATCTTTAAATAGTTTAACCACATTAAGAAAAATACATTTGTTCATTTTTTTTTATTAGTGAAGCCACAAGTTTTGCACATTATCCAAACAGAATACCTGAAATGTTGATATTTTAGCCCTTTCGGGTTAAAACAAGAGAAAAGGACAACCTAACAAGAGTGAAAAGTTTGGGTTAGGTGACCTATAGTTCAAAGATGTCCCTGGTCAGGTAGACTAAATAAAAGTGTATTCCCAATTGCTCCAGGACATTCGTGTAATTTACTTGTGAGCTCTCCCTCAAGCCTAGAGAGACATCAGTGTTGAACCACCAACTGAAAGAGGGTATTTGCCATTAGTATGAGTGACAACATTTCATGGCTATTAATTTAGTTCATTATATTTAGCCGATTTGAATAGACTTTTCTAGCAGGTGAGGCTGTCAAAGAACTAAATATGGAGCAACTACAAAAAGTAAATTTGCAGCATGACCAAATTATACAAAAAGTATAGGAACTGTTCTAGCAGATATGTTTTAGAAGTCTCTTTTGATAGGCAGTGTAGAATGTTGGTGTATTTTAGTGTCTCTCTGTTGCTCACATTTCTAGTCTAGGGACAAGCCAGGGCCTCTCATACTGACGGGGTTGAACCGACCTGGGGCCCGTTTCAGAAAGCAGGTTCAACAAACTCTAAGTTAAAACCTTAACTCTAGGTTGACCAACTCTGAGCTGTAAAACTCTGAATTTTCGGTTTCAGAACAGGTGATAACGCTTAGTTCAATCAACTCTGAGTCAAGGCGTGTTTGTGCGCACAGGTGCAACCCAACAGGCCCCAAATGGACTTGGCTGCAACTAAAAATGAAATATGAAAATGTAGTTCAAACAGATAAGGTATAATTTAAGTACAAGCAATTGTGATGTTGTTTAGCCTGCCCTCATTAAACAGCATTTAGTGGCTGCATTCAACATGTGATAGATATATTTAAGTATAGGGAAATCTGCTAAACAAAGAAAAATCCCAACACTGCCAGTATTTAAAAGTGTCTATATGAAAGCAACACCTAAATGCCTTTTATACATACAAGTCTCCAAATTTGTGTTTTCTGGTTATCTTAAAATTTGACCTCCATTATAGCCAACAGAAAAAAGGCAGAGTCAGTTAGAAATGATTGAAGCATATCATGTCTCTAACAGCTCTTCCATCTCGTGCATCAGCAGGGGGGGGTCAGGATTATTATCTGGATCATTGGGGGAAAGAGTAGGACCTTGTTCTCCTCTAATAGTGGCAATGTTGTGGAGAACCAAACATGCCACTATAATGTCACAAGCCCTTTCCGGGGTGACCCTGAGCCTACGAAGGCACTGGAACCGGGCCTTGAGTATGCCGATGGTCATCTCCACCCTGGCTCGTGTCCTGCAGTGAGCCAAGTTGTAGTGTTGCTGTGGGCAAGGGTCAGGGTCAGGGTAAGGGGTCAGCAGATAGCGCTGGCAGGGGTACCCTCTGTCTCCGAGTAGATAACCATCAAACTCTCCTATGATAATACAAGATACACTTTATTGTTTCAGTTGTAATAGGAGGAAACAAAATATTGATCATAGGATATAACTATATACTGGATATATAAACTATATATATAAACTCACCACGGGCAAATCTGGCACTCAGTGTAGACTCACGAAACATTCGTGAGTCATACACAGACCCAGGCCACTTCCACATTATTTATCATGTGGGCTGCGTCACATATGATCTTCACAGTGGAGAACAGTAATTAGCTGTATAGTGAAGCATATTTCATTTGGAATGTTAAAGGCTACTATTTAGGCCTACCTGTACATTAATGCTGTGGACAGATTTCCTATTCACATAATCTCCTTCATTTATTGAAGGAGCTATGATAGGAATGCGAGTGCCATCTATGCAGCCAATCACACCTGGAAACCCTAAAATATATCAAATTGACTGATTAGTGCTTCAAGTCTCAAAGCTTTATGACATAAATGAATTACTGCTTAGACTGATACCTGCAATTCTGTGGAACTCTTCTTTGAGAAGTCTGGTGGGTCTGTGACTTGGGAACACTACAAACGTGCATAGTAGCCGTTTCAGTGCAAGTGTCACATTTCGGACAGCCCGACAGACAGTTTCCTTGGACACATGCTCTGCATCACCGACGTTATACAAAAAACTGCCGTTGGCAAAAAAACGAAGTGCAATACAAAGAATTTGCTCGGAACTGAGCGTGTCCACGATGTGTCATGTGAGTGATGTGAGGGCTGAGAATATTGTTTGTATAAATTATTGATGATGCAGAGAAACGGAAACGCTCAAACAGGTAGCTACTCATCAGGGAATGATAAAACATCCAAGTATCTGCGCCTCGACATCAACTGGCTCTTCAATAAAAGGACACGCCATGTCTGCCACTGCCTTCAGTCTGCAGGCTTTAACTTAAGAGCAGGAGAAACTCGGGGTTAGTTGAAGAAAACCTGCCAGCGAGCAGGTTAGGTTCACGGAGTATGTTGCCAGGGTAACTGACTCAGAGTAAAGCTGAACTGGCTTTGTGAAACTGAAAAACCAGAGTTTCCCTCATCTCAGGGTTAACTAACTCAGAGTTTTCACTAAACCTGCTTTCTGAAACGGGCCCCTGGTCCTCCGGGACATGGCCAGGGCCAGATGCCTCATCAGTGCTGAGAGTGCGTCTGTTTTCGTGTTATTCATATATCCCCTTTTTGTATTATACTCTCCCCAACCCTTTGGTTCGACGAGAAGAGGGTTCGACAGCCAAGGAACAAGTCATCGACCACCGGGTCCACTATAGATTATTCAACCTATGTCTGTATCTCGCTGTATTACATCCTGGAATAAACCATCTATTCAACCCTCTGATCCAACCCGTCAAGTTGCTTTGATTTCGACTTCAAGAATTACTACTACGACTGAAAATACACAACGCAGAGTCTGTCCGAACAGTTTAGAAATAAGCTGAAATCTAACATTTGGTACCGTGACACCGTCTTGAAGAGAGAGAAGACGATTGCCTCTGAAGATTGCCCCGTGATCGAGAAGACCGCGCGCCCTGCCTGGGAAGACGTGTGATCTACCACAAGCCTCCATTGCCACAACCTCCAGATGGCTTACGACCTACGGCAACTCCTCGACTACTGCAAGCCAACAAATTGGCTCTTGCACACCAGACACGCATTTTGCTTTATTTTAGGTTTTCAAGCATCTTAAAATACCCAAATCATCGCTCCAATACACAAGTCAGCTAATGGCCTACAAGGAAATGCTGAAGCTAGTGTTAGTGATGGCGATAGAAATGGACAAGCTTGCGTGTACAAATATGCAACTAGAATTGCAAGGTTCACAGCCCAGTTGCATAAGTGGTCACAACTGTTGGATTGTAAGCAAGGGTAAAAAAAGAAAAAAAAACTTCCCACAAACTAGTCAACATGGTCAATTGAAAGCCTGTACAAAACGACCCTGGAATAGTCAAATGCAGCTTTACTGCGGATGAATTAAGCCAAATTGCATAAACATCCAATGGTAAACAGTATACAAATGCAATCAAGGTTGCACTCACACTAGGCCATCTGGCCGTGACCGTCGCAACTGTGGCCTGGCCACGGTAGGCTCTTGTACATACGCCATCACGTCGCTAGCATCCAAACAATACTACCAAACCTTAACCAACTAGTGAAAAATGGAACAAAACTTTAGCACACACCCAGTGACTAATCACCTTGTCCAGGGGTCTTCCAACGTGGTTTACCAGAGGGCCTTGTGGACTTAAAGTAAGCCACACATTTGACAGAGACAGCACGGAATGACGTTAAACTAAGCTAATCTACAGGTTACTAGTGCTAGTGCAATTACATGAGCATTTTGCACAATATTTGTACTCCAATGCTACGTAAAGCAGGCTTCTTCAGAAACCCGTAGCCTGCTACATTGAAGGCAACTGTAACAAATCCTGACCAAGACCGAAAGATGGCTCTGGAAGCCACTACGGCCCACGCAGCAGATTACTGCGTGGACCGTGGTGGCTTCCAGATCAACCCTTCGGTGGACCATTCATACACATGTATTCCGAGGATGTTTTGAAGACACTGGAGTCCCATGGCACTAGATTCCTTTGAAGACTAAGTTGGTATGGGGGGGCCCAAAGGGGGCCCCCCCATAGATCTGGTCAGTCATCTAACACCTGTTAAGAAAAACACACACACATCACAAGATACAAATCAGCAAAGCTAGGTTAAAAAACAGCGTCGACATGCATGTCAAGGTGCAAAGAGCAGGGATACTGATGGCTTGTGTCTGAGGAGACAGCCCAAAAACGTCAACATTTAATAAAGGAAAATAACTTTTACTCACTGCGGTGGTCTGTTTCGAAGTGCCATGTTGGTAGCAATATTTGTCTGGGCTGTTCAGTCAAATGCCCACAAAAACAAACACGCAACAACGCATACTTTCAGTTTGTATAAAGTGACAATAGTGATCTGCAATCTAGATTGAAAACTTTCAACCCTCACTGAACTCAACCTCGATTGACACAGGCCGATGCGAAAAGTAAACCAAACCCATTGTGTTCACCTTTAATATAGGGGTGCGTGACAGGTGATCTCAATTAAGAGCTAATCAGAAAGAACAAAAATATTGCATTTCCCATTCAGATAATAAAGATTAATATAAACTACGCCGTGTTCCGGAGCCGCGGGGGATTCTGGGAATTGGGGTTGTCAGTTGACAAATGGGGCTTTTGTTAACTTGTTTTGTTGTTAGGATTAAGTGGGGTTAATGGGTTCGGGATGTTATGTGGTTGTGTGTTGTTCTATTAACATTGTTCGTGTGTTCATTGTTGTCGACACCGTCACCGAGAGTGACGTGACCATCGTTTCGTGCAGCTGTTCCGTGTTGAAGTCTCGTTCAATAAAAACCAACTCTCGTTGTCGAGCGTTCAATAAAAACCAACTCTCGTTGTCGAGCGTGCCCCCCCCCCCCCCCCCCCCCCTACAAACCTGTCTCCCCCCCCCCCCCCTTCAACTAACGTGTTCCCCCCCCCTACAATCGTGTCGTCGTCCCGCCCTCAACAAACGTGTCTAAACATTTCCTTGATCTCTAAGGCAATTAATTTGCATTGGTAAGAATCTAATCATCAATTGTTATTGAAGGACACAGATATCCATCAAATTGTGAGCGCAGCGCAGGCTTTGAAACACATTGTCTTCTTGCGCAAAGGGTTTTATATTCAAATGCTCAATTAGGCTGATATAAGGATGTGGCTGAATTTGCTTCCCCTCTCTTTATCAGGTCCCAGATGCTATCAGGCAGTGTCAGGGGGCCAGCATTACAGTACGAATGGTCACCGGTGACAACATCAATACAGCCCAAGCTATGGCCTACATGTGTGGCTTCCTGCTGCCCGGAGAAGACTACCTCTGCATGGAGGGTAAAGAGTTCAACCGCTTGATTCACAACGAAAATGGAGATGTGAGGAACTGACAGTGAGTTAATGCTGATGAGCGTCTGTGCTGTTAAAAGTGACTGTCAGGTCCAGGGGCAGTGGAAGTTATTCACATGGTATCCCTCTTTTAGTTTCCCTTAAAAAATAGAAGTGATGCATCAATAAGGAAAAACTATACCTTGAAATGAAAGGTTTGCAAAGACAGTCACTTGGGGCTCTAATTTGGAGTCTATATGAGTAATAAAATGGGTTTATGAATCATCACATACATTTATTAAAAGATTACTTATGATAGTTTTGGTAGTTATTTGGACAAACATATGACACCTCATCCTTTTCTCTCTGTGTGACCCTGCAGGACCGCATGCTGTGCGTGAACCTGATCATGGACACCTTCGCCTCACTGGCCCTGGCCACAAACCCCCCTGACAAAGGCTCTGCTGCTGGGGTAGCCCTACGGACGCAACATGCCCCTCATCTCCCACTCCATGATGAAGAACATCGTGGGCCAGGCTTTCTACCAACTTGTCCTCATCTTTACAAAGACCTTTGATGTCGAGAACAATCAGTGGTTCTGAGGACCCGTTTCGACAATTGCAAATTAACAATTGTGGACCAGTAGTTTGTGTACTCACTCTTAATTAGAAAATGACATCAGTGCAAGACGATTATTAACAAGCAAATCTAACATACATAGTTATTAATTATTATTCATCCACAGTAAGTGATACATTCCCCCTGCTGTGTATGTGTTCTGCAGGGGAAAAGATGTTTGAAGTGAACAGCGGTCGGCACGCCCCGCTCGACGCTCCTCCACCATGCTCTTCAACGCCTTCGCCACCGTGCAGTTCTTCAATGAGATCAACGGTGGAAGAGCGTTTCATGGTTATCAGAGCCAATGCTGTTAAAAACTCCTGTGCGTCATATGTTTCACCTGAACCTGATTTCATTAGTTACTCATAGTGCAGTGTGGAGGGCAGCCGTTCAGCCGCGTTGCCCTGACCCTCACCCAGTGGCTTTGGTGTGTTTTCCTGGACACGGGCAGCCTTCTCTGGGGACTGTTGAGATACAGACCATGCAGCCTGCTTCTTCTCCAACATTTTTTACCGATATCAATCAATACATACTGCATTACACTCTTGACTAACCTTTGCCTAAGGGAGTGCCTTGTTTCTGCTACTCCACAACCCGCTACTTAACAGTCCAGCTAGGAGTGCAATGAGGCCCCCATGGTTAGACACATGTGTTTTTTTAAAAGCCCATTGTTCCCAATTGTTGATAAATAAATAAACAGTTTGCATTCAATAAATGCAATCCGACTAGTAGTTCTTTCCCTGTCCATCAAACAAGCATAGCCTGATGTTTCTACACCTTCACAATGCCATGAGGGGTAGGGGTACATTAATTATTAAAATAATGTGTTGCTAGTATCTCTGATCAGCCAAACAAAAATGTCGACATTCTTAGCGTGCAAACTTCAGAGCTGCTCTTTTATTTATTTATGTAATATATTTATGTATATTTATGTATTTATGTTATTTTATGATGTAGGGACCTCAAGGTGTGGAAGCAGACTTCGGTTGCCAACAATTGAACATTATTATGTTATGGTGATGATAAGACAGGACCTACAAAGACAATCTATGCAAACGTTTCTTTATAGGCCTGATTTTGGCGCCTTAAGGTGCCCCCATTATATTTTCAAAGAAATTATCTTTTTTTTTTTTTTTCTTCAGTCACACTTGATGAGCGTAGTAGGGGCCACGGAGAACCTCCATTCTAGACCCTTGACCCTTGCCACACTGGGAGAACCCAACACAAAATCTGACCAACAAGGCTTATAACTGCTAGGCTGCATGGACCACTGCAGCATTGGCTTGGCATTGAATTATTTCGGTAAAATAAAATTACAATTTGACATGCATGTATATACCTTTTGTCCGTGATGAGTTTATTTCCTTATTGTTCGAGATAACTGAACGAATCTTCTTCTATTTTTGTTTCGTTGGTCTAGGGGTGGGGGCAGTGTTTCTTCTCTCCTTCTGCAGCTCGCTGTCAACTGCTGTGCCAGCCAAACACGGAGCAAAGTGGAAAACACACTCGACTGAGCTCTAGGACGTTGTGTCAAGGATGTTTCTGAGGTCTGAAGCTGACATTTCCAGGATCATGATTAAGTTTGCTTTTGGATGTAAGGAAAACATTGACGCAATTGCATCCTACACAGGATAACGGACTGGCGACCGGGGAAATTTCGCTACCATCACTATATTTCGGAAGACAACTAATTGTTAGGAGTGACCAAGTGGAGCGAATTTACAGCAAACCAATCCACCTTAAAAGGATAATACAAACAAGTTGCTGGACTTCAACTCGTGATCGATCTAACGTAACGGCTCGTCGTTGCAAACTTTATCTTTTGGACAGAACATAAGTTAGACACGCAAAAGTTGTTGTGTGTGTGTGTGTGTGTGTGTGTGTGTGTGTGTGTGTGTGTGTGTGTGTGTGTGTGTGTGTGTGTGTGTGTGTGTGTGTGTGTGTGTGTGTGTGTGTGTGTGTGTGTGTGTGTGTGTGTGTGTGTGTGTGTGTGTGTGTGTGTGTGTGTGTGTCGGCACTGTTATTTTGAAAGACAACGGCTGGTGAAATAGCAGAAATTCGACATTTTCTTCCAACATCTTTGCATCTGGATGCCTGGTCATTACAGAAGTGTGTCGGCCGTTTCTTGTGAACTCTGTTTACATCATCCTCTACCTCGCCTCAACATCTACGGTGGGATTTCGAAACGGAAATCACACGCCACATGTCATTTTGGATACAAGTTAACACATTCTTCCGAGTATATTTATTGAACTGCATTAAAAGAGAGTATTGAAAAATTAAAGGATAGTTAGATGTTGTGGCTGAATGATATTCGGGTGAAGTCCAAGGAAACGCAAGTGACATCCCAATGAGTGGTACACATTCAACTCTCGCTGACAGGTAATGCTGCTTCTAATGCTCCCTTTTTAATGTTATACTTTGCCAAATCATACTTTGATTGTCACCCCAATAACTGGCTGGGAATATGTTTGCATTTGAGCATGCGGTTATTATCTCATTATCATTATCTCAGAGTGACGCGGAACACTTAAGTCAAACTTTAGGGACAGCCTCATCTCTGGTAGAACAATGCTTATTACATTTGCAATAACTGATTAGGTATAATTGGGCCAGATTAAGTCCCTGGCTACACAGGCCTCAGGGACATCTACAACAGGGTCTGGGTGCAGCCATAAAGAACTCCCCATCTGAGGACAAACTCATCAATGAGTAACCTGCAGTTACTCAAGTAAAAAAGTAAAAAATAAAAAAAAGGTGTCAGAGGTATTATGAAGACCTCTACAAATGTTTGGTAACAAACATGTTTTTTATGGGATCCTCACATGCTTATTGGGAGCTCCATGAAATATCTTGGCACACTGATTGTCCCTCAAGGCACAAGATAAACTATTCTGTGTTTCACTCATTCCCATACAAACGGGCCAAACAACTGAAGTGTGTGGCCTTCCTTTGGGCAAAATATGCCCCCAATAACCATTTGCTTCTGCCTTGCTTTGATTTTTGATTTCAAGGCCTTCAGTTTTATATAGTAATCGGGGCATTATTTATGGGCCTACATGAAATACTTTGTTCAAAAAAACGAAACATGTTGTGCTTGTAAATATTGATCAGTTGGAAGTAACATTAATGCCACCAAAATGTTGTAGTGTCGGCTCTATGAGTATCGACTCTTTGAGGTTGACTTTGTGCCCCATGATTGCTTGCTTCATATGAGCGTGACTGCCTTCTGATTCCAGAAGTTTCCCTCAACTCAAGACTGTTAAGAATTGATTATTTGTTCGTTGATGTTGTTTGTCGAATTGGATTGCTAGGTATCACTAAAACACATGACTGTTGCTGTCTGATTGCAGTTTGCTATTACTTAACTATTTCTCCAAACAGTCTATGGGATGCAAAACCAATTCCCCTTGGTGTGGAGTCAGCAACACAGGTCGTGGGTGTGCTTCGGCCTGTACCAAACTGACCTGAATACCAGGTTGCTTGTCTAAATACATTAATTTCAATCAATATGACCGAAGGAAAAAAGGGTTTCATTTTCCAGACACTTCGCATTAAAGATTCCAGTTAAAGGAAACATTTGCCTTTCGTTGACATGAGATGAAAGACATTGTAACCATTGCCATCCATGCAAACTCGCCACAGCTCAAACTGCTTCAAGGTCAGCTGTTTATCAGCCAGCCACTACGATAACCACTTTGACATCAAATGGTGAAGGCTGTTTAGAAATTGGTTACAGTGTTATGATGACATGGCCCACAACATTCGCCTACTCCACCACATTTCAACCAAGCCTATTATTAAACACGGTTTAGAGGTTCCTCTTATGTTGCTGGCATAGCCATTGTGTGGTGTAGTACCATCTCGGACTGAGCGTGAGCATTTACACTTTCCTTGTCGAAGAATACATCCAATGGCTGATTCCTTAATGACTTAACAAACACATGTTGAGAACCGAAAAAGCCCTTTTATGGATCAGAGAGTCATCAGGTTAATTGTAGATCATAAATTTTTTTTAGAACTTCTTTGCATAGGACTTTGCAGCGTACGTGCGTGCATTTCTACCCGTGTTTTGCACAGTGAGAAAGCACTAGTTAGGCTTGTTGCCTCACAGCAAGAGGTGCTTCCAAAGCCCCGGCTGGGGCCGATCGGCGTGTTTTCCACATGTTGATGTGAGTTTCCTCCAGGTGTGCGGGTTTCCTCCCACTCCAAATACATGCACTTTATTCATGCAGCAAATAGAATACAATGGCTAGTGAAACTACAAACAAATATGTAGTTAGACATTACACTGCAACAATCACCCAAATATAACCCTTTTATTTATCATCCATACCATAGAATAATCCTCCAGATAAATATCTAATCAGCCACTAAATTTAGCCAGTTCTTAAAACAGAAACAGAACTTAAACTTAAAGTGCTGCATGTTGCCCATACTGTGTATTTTATGTTATGTTATACATATATTTAGTTAAAAGGCCATTAAACCAGCCAACATTAAAGGCTGTCTATCGGAGCCAGCCTGGAGTATAATGGAAGTTAGAAGCAACAAAACTCGGGCTGGCTCTATCCCTCTTCTTTGTCACTCTGTTTTGCTGATCTGGGTGTACCCTCCCCCCCCCCCCCCCCCCCCACACACACACACACACACACACATATAGGCACACACATACACATACTCACCCACTCCACACAAGGCTCTCACGGGAAGTGGTGACATCACTTGTAAACAATGTCTGTCCGGGCTCCACAGGGCCGCTAACCTTTGCAGAGTGCGCTTGTTTCGACACTGCTGGTTATGATACAAGGGCCAATTTTACCATGGTGCCGTTTTAGGTTTGTATTCAGCAAGGATTTGCTAGGACTGTGTTCAAGTTAATTCAAAGCATTCATGGTGAACTTGGCATTTATGAATCATGGCTGAGCCTTGATCGGAGTCTGGCATTGCTAAGAATGAGCGCTTTTATACCCCTTTATTTTTATGGACGCTGTTCCCTGAGTGGGTTCTTTGTTCACTACCATTGAACGATTGCAGTCCAAGTGACATGTCTAAATGATTGAATGAATAAATTAGACGAGAATAATTTATTTCCAAGTAAGGGTCAAAAGGTGTTTTAAGTGCATGAACCAGCTCAGAAAGTCAAGTCCACCTCACTCAAATCGCCATGAAGATCTGGATCCTATCAAAACCCAATAAAGCCTGCAGCTTTTAATGCCCCCACTTCCAAAAATGAAGCAGCGAGCAGGATAAAGTGTAAGCTCCAGGCTTTAAGGCGGGCTATCAGTTTTCTATCTCCAACCCTTTGGAGTCGAATGCTTTCCTGTCATAGTCTCCAAGGGGTTCTCTGGTATTTTTAGCTTCCAAGACATAAGTGGATTGTTGCTTATAGTTTTCTTTTCCCTCTGGCCGGTTGCACAATTACCAGAAAGAGAGAAAAAGGGAGGAAACTCCTGGGTATCTTAGCTAGAAAATAACAACTAATAGTGTACCCAATTAAATTTGAATATGTTTCCACTTTCTTTCCTACTTTCTTATCGTAGCCAAACTGTGGCCATTTCAAGTCAGATTTAGTTTGTATAGCTAGTCAGACACCACCTACCCATCTATGCGTCTCTCTACCCACGGATCTGTCTAGCCTCTTCATTATCTGCCGTTAATCTTCTCAGACCCCATAGGAAAAGCATATTAAGCGATTCTTTCATGACGTAACCAAATTGGACAGGATAATCGTTATCCTAGACGTCTCTCCTTCTCCATTATAGCACTACTGGTGTTTTGGCTGGTAGACCAGAGTTACTTTGATATGTTATGTCTAGTTCCGTAGCCACCGCAAAACCAAACATAGGGGGCTTCTATTATTGCGTAAAACATTGTTTTCATGCGGTCAAATGTTTCTGGAGCATTTCGTTAACATCTTACACAGGATGGTTCCTCGTAGGCTGGTGGACACCGGGTTACATCAAACCCTCCAAAATAACCTCTTGTCTTCTGCCCACTGTCACACATTTCAGTGCCTCCTTCTTCTCTACTCCCACCCTCCTATCCCCCCCCCCCCCCCCCCTCTTACTCATCCATGCAGACTTCTCTCCCACATTCGGGAAATGGGAGCAAAGCCAGAAGCCCCCATTATTTCCGGGAATATGTCCCACAGAGCCGCAGCGCAGCTCAGCCGTACGCGTTTGGCGGTGACGCGAGCGGCCCATTGTTGAGAGTGCAACCTGGGCCCCATTGTCACCGAGGAAGGAACAGGCAGATAAACAGCCCTCTGCCCCACTCCGCCCGAAGCCCCCCCCACCACCACCACCACCATACCCCCACCCCCTCCCTCTGATGGAAGTGGGAAGGAGGAGGTCTGTAGCCGACAGGAAGCAGAGGATGGAGGAGATGAGTGTAATCTATGCAGATTTTGAATGCAGGATCCACTGACTAGGGTGACTAGGAGGGGGAGGGTGGGGGGGGGGGGGGGGGGGGGGGGGGGTTGGGGGTTGGGGGAGGCAGACGTGAGGTGGTGCTGGAACACATGGATCCCTTTTTTTCTTATCACACTGTGCCTTTGGAGCTGGAAGAATTGCACTCTCGTAGGGTCTGGTTGCTAGGCTATCAGAGGGGAAGACGGTTTACTTACGGAGTATTGGTGTAGACTCTAGCAGCAGGGGAAGTACTTTTTTTTTTTAAGTGCAGTCGCAGATTTATGCTTCTGGAACTGTGGCAGAAATATGAGGGTTTTTCCACCCAATGTTTTGGCACTGAATATGATTTTAACACTTTTTCCTCCACCTCAAATACGTATTCTATTTATGTTGCTACGATTGTTGCGCTCCCTAACATCTGTGTGTTGAGTCTTGATTTAACCTATGATTAACACTGACAAATCGACCTGACATTTGTTCACATGACTCACCCACTCATGGGATTAAAGAATGACCATGATTGAGAGACAAATTCTGTTAGGTCTGATGAATTGGCAATGTCTAAAAAAGTATTTATATAGTTTCCAATCATAATGAAAAGTTCCCATTTTTCCTTTTCATTAGCTAAATAATTTCTACAAAGACATTGTCCGTGACTTCTATGCCATATCATTTTTTACCAAAATATGAAATTATTCACATTCCTATTGCAATGTTGTGATATGTGTGTGTATGAGTTTTAGCTGAGTGTGACTCCTTTCTTGTTGACAGGACCCCTAATATTCTCAATAAGGACCAGATTGCAGATAAGAAACCCAAGAATGACAAGTCCCCCATCTCCCTCAAGCATGAGTTTGACCCAACAGGTGAGGTTTAATATATAGTATTATCATTTATGAAATGTGTGTGTGTGTGTTTGGGGGGGGGGGTTCTAAACTGCAAATACAGGTCAATGCAATGGAAATTTGCAACACCTGATCCTAATTGTGTTTGATTATGTGTTAAGTAGTTGTCCCCATATAAAAAACCTACACCCTGAGATGTGAATTGAGAGTTTGGCTACTCTGAGCATACCCTTAGTCATGCATTTACTATTTATTTTCACACCAAACGATGCTTGTCTTGTTGTAAACGACATTATCATACTATTAAACATGTTCTCTTGGCCGTTTAGTCCAACATAACAGTTGGGGTCTAAAACACCAACTGGGACACCAAACACAAGGACGACCGGAGACAAACTATAGAAATTAAAATCAATGCAGAGCAGTAGCAGCCTAGTCTCGGGTGATTTTAACCTACCAGGGTTGACAGCTCTTTGGCTGGTGTGGTCTCATGCTTAGGTGATGGATGTCCCCAGTTGCTATGGAAATGAGGAGAGGGGGGAGGTGGAGAGTCGATTCTGTCACCCAGTAAACTCTTAGTTTGGAATCGAGCCAGGGTTCACTGAGTGTTGCGTGTTATGAGGTCGAGGTAGGGGTAGGGGGGTCCTACTTATTCTGTTGCATATTCTCGAAGAAAGTTGTCCAATCCCGGGTTGCTTTGAACTCACTTCATTTATTATAAAGTCGTCGGCATGTTTCGGCATGGTAAGTGAAGCTATACAGAGGGAATTCTAGGAGTCGTGTAGAACACGTGTGAGAGATAATAACTCTGGCTACTTTCAGCCACGGGCAGAGGCCCGTGGCTGTCCGCGGGTGTCGCTGAAAATCTCTGGCCTCTTCACACTGGGTGCACAGGTAAGAGACCGTTAAGTGGGCGTGGCCTAGTGGGCGTGGCCGGGGTGCCGTGCTGGCTTCGGCTTCTTTGGGTGATGCCTTCTGTGGTGGAGCCGCCTTCAATAAGGTCTTGCTCCCCTAGTGGCTATGTATAGTATTTACGGCTTAGATGTTTGGTCCTACATCATTGGGTCTATGTGTGGGTAGCTTAGATTCTTAAAATACGTAACAATTCCTACCCGGGGTTTAACCCAGGCGTCCCCCCGGCCTAGCCACTAGTCTACTGTCGACATCGAACACACTCTTTTTTGATGTAGGATTGCTGAAGGTGATTACGATAGCTTTTTTTGGAGGCCGTCCCAAAGCTTTCATTAATAATATTGTTCGTTTTTTTTACCTTATATAATAGTTTTCTACTTGACCTATCGAGTGATGCTTGAAACAGTGAAACGTCAGAGCTCATGCTCATGTTTTCAGTGGGAACCAAAAAGCTTGTTATGAATAAGCTCCACATCTGGCTGCAATAATTAGTTTTTTCCACACAAGTGAAATCGTCTTGTGCACACTGCCCTTTATCTTTATCATTTTAAGGCGGTGTGTGTGTATGCATATTTATATGTGTATATCTGTTATATCTGTGTGTGTGTGTGTGTGTGTGTGTGTGTGTGTGTGTGTGTGTGTGTGTGTGTGTGTGTGTGTGTGTGTGTGTGTGTGTGTGTGTGTGTGTGTGGATGCGTGTGCGTGCGTGTGTGTGTGTGTGTGTGTGTGTGTGTGTGTGTGTGTGTGTGTGTGTGTGTGCGTGCGTGCGTGCGTGCGTGCGTGCGTGCGTGCGTGCGTGCGTGCGTGCGTGCGTGCGTGCGTGCGTGCGTGCGTGCGTGCGTGCGTGCGTGCGTGCGTGTGTGTGTGTGTGTGTGTGTTCGTGTGTGTGTGTGTGGATGTGTGTGTGGGTGCACGTGCAGGTATGGTGCAGCGCTGCGTGATCATCCAGAGGGATGAGAATGGCTTTGGCCTGACAGTGAGTGGAGACAACCCGGTGTTTGTACAGATGGTCAAAGAAGGTGAGCCTCCGCAGATGGAACTCAAGTTGGCTCTCACAGGAAAAACACACATGGCAACATGTTTATTTTATTATGAGAAGCTGGAATAGGAGGTTCATGAGTGGTTCTCCACACAGTCTCTTTTTGACCCCTATGGGGATCTTAATGTGGGCGAGGGGCGAGGAAATCTTTTGGCATAAACCAAATGCAACATTAAAATAAAAGACAGAAAAAAAAGATAAAAGATACATTTTGACTTTCACAGAGTTAATAATAACTAATACCCAAGGTCGCTTAGAATCACAAAAATCATACCCACTGTATGCAGGGCCGGCGCTGACCGTTCCGGTGCCCTAGGGCCTAGGCGACTCGACATTAAATTACACCCCAGACAGGGCTTGCGCCCTAGACAAGGCTTCCCTCAATTAATTAATAATTAAATAATAATCAATTAAGGGCACCACCAGAGGGCGCCCCCGAACACATTTGCCGCCCTAGGCCCTGACTGTATGAGTCACACTGTCTAAAAAAACAGGAACAGAGTCCACTTAATTTGGTGAGGGTGACGTCTCATACACGTCTCATTGGTTTTTGTTGCTATCCGAAATATAACTTCCCTTTCTTTCGTCTGCGACTAAGGAGAAATAAAGCAACACACTTAAAGCTGAAAGTGATTTCCACTATGAGTCAGGAGAGCAGGAGAACAAAATTCAGCCTCAAAGCTCATTCAAATTGAATGCACCTATTTTTTTTTTATGCGCTTTTCAGGCCAGCTGAGTCACTCAGCCAGGCACCGAATAACATGATTTCAGTCAGAAAAAAGGACATTAGAATGGTCAACTGTCTTGGGTTATGTGTCATTTAGATGGTGCTGCAATGAGAGCAGGTGTCCAAACAGGTGACAGAATCATTAAGGTGAGTATTGATTAACATTTCAACGCATACATTGGCAACTTGTTCTATATATTTATTGTAGTTCAATACCTGCTATAGAAATTTAACATTTTGAACTTCTTAACTTCGTAGTTGCACAGGAATGTGAATTGTATTTTGCACAGAAACTAATACTTTTAAAGACGATATGCAATCAACATTTCTTTTCACCTCAGAGCTTGGGTCAGAGCTGACGAGGATAACCTTTTATTCTTTAACAACTGACTATTGATAATGACGTTGTTGCACTCGCTAATCGATATGCATACGTCTGTGGTATCATAGGATGATAGGCCAAACTGTGTGGCTATTTTTATTTTTATTTCAACATATTTTTCTATTCTGAATATCATTCACTTGTATTTATTTTTCTTTTCTGCAGGTAAACGGGACCTTAGTGACGCAGTCCAACCACATAGAAGTGGTCAAGCTCATAAAATGTAAGTGTGCCTGTTTCCTATCCACATAGCTTATCAGTGATTACTACACTTGATTACTACACACTATGCTTTTATTGCTTTTAATAACCCTTCAAACGGAAACAGAAAGAACAACGCCTCAACTCTCAGTACAAACCAAGTGGTCTCATCTTCTTCTTTGTTCCTGGCTGGTGACGAGTCTACGTGATTTTAGACAAATATCTCTTTCCCTGTCCCTCTTAGTAGCATCCCCCATTTACAGCAAAATAAATAGTATGTGGAGCGGAGCCCACTAGAGAGGGGAGTCAAATCGTGTGTCGGTGCCGCCCCGATATAAACTTTCCTCTCCGGTCTAAAATCACCTTTAGCCTTCGAGCTACTGCCTTGCTTTGTAACAAAACACAGTCTCTAATGAAGCCAGACACTTGGCTGTCAATCATGACACCCCCACTCTTTCACTTACTCACACTGCCCTCCTTCTGTGACCTCCCATTCCTCCCCCCTCTCCCCCCCCACTCCCCCCTACCCCCTGTGAAGCGGGTTCCTACGTAGCGCTGACACTTTTGGGCCAGCCCCCGGGGCTCAGTGAGGCCCTGCAAGAGGAAGAGGAGCAGGAGGAGGAGGAGGAGGGAGTGGTTGAGAAGGAGGAGGAGGGGGAGCTACAGAAGTCAGAGGGACGGGAAGGAGACGGGCCCCTCTCGACGCCCCTCGTTCAGCCCCCAATACTGGAGCAGGGGGGCCCTTTGACCGATGACATCATGAACAGTAGCCCCCAGCAGCAGCAGCAGCACATTGATGGCCCACCCACTCCTCTCCGGGTAAGGACACACCGTGGTAGAACTAGTTTATTATGGATGGGTTTTATGTACTGCTTTGAGCTATGTGTCTATAGGTTGATGTGCTTCAGAGCAGTGTTTTCCAACCTCTTTCGTCTCATGTCACAGCAGTGCAGCTCGTTACTAGAAATGCTTTCCTTTCAAATATAATTATACATCAAAATTTGACATCAAAATGATTATACGTTAGGTTTAAGTAAAACCTCAATCTTGACAAGTACCCCCTGGAACCTGCTCCCAAACCCCCTCACATCCAAAGCGCACGGCAGTGTTACGACGGTCGCAGAATAGCAGTTTACAATGTTCACCTCCAAAGTGCAATTCAGTTTTGTAGTGAGCAAATGAATATAGCCCTGCTACGTGTATACTCTGTGCTCTGCTCTGTAAAAACAATATGAGTAAATATATTTTGGGGTGCACTTTGTACGGAAGTCTGGGCTCTGTAGTGTGCACCCACCCTCCATTTGGATTCACTGCTTAAGAGTGGACATCAGAATCATGTAGTAGTGGGAGGTTATAAAATAATATATGGCACCTTTAAAAAAAAATAATAATAATAGAAGAAAACCTGCATAAACCAAAAATGACACTGGCTAGTCATTACATACATTACGTTTCAGAGCAACATTCTGGTTGGTCAGAATGAAGATGGGGACGCCGTGCTGTCGGAGTGGCAGATGAAACGCTCGTCCCCATTGAACGACAAGCTCTGGTCGTCAGCAGGCGGTCAATTCGTAAGCAGAAGCCCGCTCTCTATTTCAACACTTTGGCATCATGTCTAGTGTTTGACTGAATTCTTTTTGGATTTATGTTTTTAATGGAATATTATTATTCGCACAAGTGTGAGTATTGATATTCAGAGAATTTGAGAAAAATAATTCTCACTTATAAAGCAAAGATTTGTTGATTTGATGTTATTATGTGGTTGTAAGGCGGGCCTTGGGTTATATTGTGACCTGGCGTCATTACATCATTCCCGTTCATTTATGATACGGCCGGGTAAGGGTTAGGGTTTACCTTTGGACCTTTTGGACCTTTATTCTTCAGAGCAGTCTAACCATGTTTGACTGGCCTGGTATGAACTCTGTCCACTGTCTCCGTCTGCTGTGGTGGCGTTTTCATAAGAAGTACAATGCAGAAGCGCTCGCCGGCTTAAAGAACAACAGGAAACTAGTGGTAAAATGCTGCGCACATACACTTTTCCCTAATGACGAGAGGGGCCCATTTTATCATCACCCTAAAAATAGCTGTGATAAGGTCTTTTTTGGCTGGGGATTTTCCAGCATTTTGCTCCAGACTAAACATTTAATTTTGTCTTAATGTTTGTCTTTGTGTGTGTGTGTGTGTGTGTGTGTGTGTGTGTGTGTGTGTGTGTGTGTGTGTGTGTGTGTGTGTGTGTGTGTGTGTGTGTGTGTGTGTGTGTGTGTGTGTGTGTGTGTACATCCGCGGTGTGCGTGTGTGTGTACATTCGCGGTGTGTGTGTGTGTGTGTGTGTGTGTGTGTGTGTGTGTGTGTGTGTGTGTGTGTGTGTGTGTGTGTGTGTGTGTGTGTGTGTGTGTGTGTACATCCGCGGTGTGTGTGTACATTCGCGGTGTGTGTGTGTGTGTGTGTGTGTGTGTGTGTGTGTGTGTGTGTGTGTGTTAGGTGACGGGAAGCCCCCTCCCAGTTTACCCTAGCCAAAGTGACACGCCCTGCCACAACCCAAAGACGAACCTTGACGATAGCCCCCACTTCAGTCCCTCTCCAGACCAAGATGACCCCTACCCTCTGGTGAGACACACACACATCCTACACACACACAAGCCTTCACCGACACAGTATCACTCGGTTACCGATGGTCACGTTCAGTATTATATTTCAGTGTTGTGTCTTATTCTCATGCCCTTGAAGAACCCTGGCCCGCAGTGCATCATGGGAACACCCCCATCTCCAGCCCACCCTCCCATCATCGGGGCGGAGGACGACTACTTTGACACGCAACAGGAACAGGTACGCAGTGACACTGCAGAAAAAAAAACAGTGAAGGGAAGTTTGAGTCTTCTCACTGTATCAGAGTCTGTTGGTGTGAAGTGAGTCAACTTCCTGAGTGGTGCTTTGTGGTTTCTAGATAAATGGCCAGTGCAGCTGTTTCCAAAGCATGGAGTCGTTGAAATCCAGACCAGCACACCTTGCCGCCTTCCTCCACCACGTGGTCTCACAGTTTGACCCTGCACCTCTGGTACACACACAAACGCACACATAAACGCAGACTTTAAACTACGCTTCATTCCAATGCAAGTTGCGTATCCCAGCCCACTATCTATAATTCTCAGCCTCAAATATCAAATTGATATTGATGCAATGAATCCATTGCCATCAATCCCTTGTGGATCTGTTCCTTGTGTTCCCCTGTAGTTGTGCTACCTGTACGCTGACCTTCACCAGCAGACCCGCTCCAAGGAGAGCAGACGTATCTTCATGGACCTCCACTCCCTCTTCCTCGACCCCACTGCAGTAAGTCATCCTCTCTGTCTCTCTGTCTCTCTGTCTCTCTCTCTCTCTCTCTCTCTCTCTCTCTCTCTCTCTCTCTCTCTCTCTCTCTCTCTCTCTCTCTCTCTCTCTCTCTCTCTCTCTCTCTCTCTCTCTCTCACCCTCTCTCTCTCTCTCTCTCTCTCTCTCTCACAATCTCTTACTCTCTTATTCTCTTACTCTTTCTGACTCTAAGTGTTATCTGCACATAAAGCCCTGCAGAGCATACAGCATGTACGCAGTAACAAACAGCAATAACTTACTGAACAAATCTGTACGCTTCATGCTCACATGTCATGATGACGTGTCTACTGCAAACACTTTTCGTCTTTTGTATACTGTTTGTGAAGGAAATATATTAACCGCTTAGATAAATAGGTGTATGAATCATAATGTAATAATGATTTTTTTCCTTATAACTTCCTTATAGTCTTTTGTATACTGTTTGTGAAGGAAATATATTCACCGCTTAGATAAATAGGTGTATGAATCATAATGTAATAATGATTTTTTTCCATATAACAGAATCTTAAAGTACATGTCCCAGAATCTGTGTCAGTAGAACTGGGTAAGAATTTAGTCCCTATCTTCACCATGTCACAGATTGATCATTTACCTTGAAAACTAATTTAATGTAATTATTATCTTATCATTGATCATCTACAATGTATTATTGTTGTTTATTGTGTTTGGTGCAGTGTATTAATGTCCTAGCACACTGTCCTGCAATAAACCACTGGGTCACCTATCCCCTGTGTGTTTAATCATTGACAGTATTAAACACTTACTGTGATCCCTTTACCTTCGTTGTGCTTGTTGGTCTAATTGGACGGATACAGCTCTATTCAACACATGACTGGCTTACTGAAAAACAAGATTCAATACGAAGCAGTCAACAGTCAAGATCAGAGTATTCTTGTTTGAATAGTTTAGTTATTAAGTCAATTAAACTCATTGTTATTATTATTTCTGTGCTCTTTCTGCTTGTCCCAGGTTCTTATGTATCTCTTTCTTCGCTATCAGCATAATGACAAATGTTTTTTATCTTGAATAACATGTCTATGCGTGGATGTGTGTTTGTTTGTGTGTGTGTGTGTGTGTGTGTGTGTGTGTGTGTGTGTGTGTGTGTGTGTGTGTGTGTGTGTGTGTGTGTGTGTGTGTGTGTGTGTGTGTGTGTCTGTGTGTGTGTGTGTGTGTGTGTGTGTGTGTGTGTGTGTGTGTGTGTGTGTGTGTGTGTGTGTGTGTGTGTGTGTGACTGTGTGTGTCTGTGTGTGTGTGATGCAGACCGACGGCGGTTAGAGTTGATCCCTGACGAACTCTGTAAACAGTACACCCAGCTCTTACAGGAAGCACTCCTACCCGACATCCACAAAAACTTGGAGGACTTTCGGTAATGTAAACACACACACACACACAAACACACACACACATACACATACAAAAACACACCGTTATCAGATTCATTTCAAATGCTATCTTGCCTGATATTATTCATGCAGTAGGCTTGAGAACATCCATCATTCCTCCAAAATTCTCCCTGACCAGGGGTTCTTGATAAAAAACGATCCAAGATCTAATCATATCATTATCCCTGAACCATATCTAAATTGCAAAACAATTATTGTACTATGATTATATCTTTAAATTATTTGTTTTTTATCCAGTCAGTTGCAATAATGAAAGATAGCGAGATAGTGAAGATAATAATTGCATTCATCCCTTAGGTCGGGGTCAATTAAATATAGAACTTCTATATCTAACGTATCCTCTCATATAATTTCTATACATATTTATTAATATAACCATGTCTTTATTTATTATATTATATTTATATTACAGATCTTATTTTAATAAATGAATAACCCATTGTTATTAATGATGTTCTCCTGTCTTGTCGATGATGGATGGTCCTGGCAGGCAGAAGCGAAGCATGGGCCTGACGTTGGCGGACGCGGAGCTGAGTCGGCTGGAGTTGGAGCGGGAGCGGGGCCACCCGGCCCCCGACAGAGAGTGCACGTGTGCTGAGCACATCGTCTCCAAGATAGAGGACATCTTGTAAGGAGACCCCCTGCACACTAACCCTAGCCCTATCATCACAATCACATGTATCTATTCTGGCTCTCGCTCTTTGTTTATGTATATATATATATATATATATATATATATATAAATGGTTTGTATGTTTTTGTTGAAGTCCTCCATGTTGTTTTGTCTCTTGTAGGGTGGCACCACATCCCGCAGAAGAAGAGAAGTGGTGAGATACGAGAAATAATGATTTCATAAATAGGCTCTACATGCACTTAAATAGGCACTTTATAATTATTTTTATAAAAATTTCATTACAAAACAAAGAACACCAATACTTAATTAAATCCAGGTGATAAACAGAATCAAAGTCCATTAAAATCCAAACACCATCCATAGACTTACGTGAGGTGCTCAAGAAACGAAAAGGGATGGGACTCTTTCTTTCCTTTTTGATATATTTTTTCTCTACATTAAACAGCTATATCACATGTTTGACAAGAGTTCATTTTGTGCGTTTTTGTTCTCGTTGCGTCTCGCAGTGCAACAATGCAGTATGTCATGCTGGCTTACCTGAAGCACCTCGGAGTGAAGATCAAGGAGCCGCGCAGCCTGGAACCAAAACGCATCCGCATCAACTTCCTTCCCAAGATCAAGGTGGGGTCTCACTCACACACACACACTTGCACACAAACACACACACACACACCACACACACAAACACAAAATATATAAATAAGCATATATAACCATAAAAGGATCATTTTCTAAAATACATGTATACCACCAAAGATGCACAATTCGGCTTCCAGCTTTGCCATAACCAAACAAATTGTAGTTACAGAGCAAGAGTAGCAAGTCAGAGAAGGAGGGGGAGGAGAAGGTGAAAAGGCCTCGGTTTCCCAACATCCTCGGCCAGCCACGCAGGCCCAGCCGAGTGGACTCCACCTACGGTGAGTTCAAAAATAGGAGTCACCAAGAGGTATTAACGCATTTATTGCAAGCCATATTCTGCTAAATTACGAATAAATAGTCATCCACATGCTGCACACACGTTATGAGAAAACTTATTGTTGGAATGTCGTCTTCCCTTTTGAGTCGTTATATGTAGTGTCTTCTACTGAAGTGACCCTCTTCCTGATGCACACTTCCTGTAGGACAATGTTATTTCCTGCCTGTGTACTATCCAGTAAGCCAACAATAGGAATCAGCCAATCCAACCCACGTTTGATGGCTATGTTGTTTGAGCTAGGACTCACTAAAGTTCATATTTTATCACATACCAAAATTAATTTATGATGCAATATTTCAAATTGAGAAAAGAGGCAAGAGGTCAGAAGGTTATATTTTCCTTTCTTTTTCTTTGGGTCTCTTTAAAATTGTCCAAAAAAATAGACCCTTGACAAATGTTTTTGACATATCTATAATATTATGTTTATAGATATCTGCAGCATGCCTTGTTGGGAAACATTTAGAAATGAAAACATTTCAACCTCTCTCAAAGCTTTGTTTACCAGGATAAAATGTGTTAAACCCATTAGTATGAAATGTTAAAAAGCCAAACTGTGTGGCAATTCCTTTGTGATTTAGTTTGTAATAATCTGGAATATTTGCAATGCCAGAATACCTATTAGATTAACAGGAACACCCCATTAATATAAAACCCTCTACTCTAACTGTCTGTGTGTGTGTGTGTGTGTGTGTGTGTGCGTGTGTGTGTGTGTGCGTGTGCGTGTGCGTGTGCGTGTGCGTGTGTGTGTGTGTGTGTGTGTGTGTGTGTGTGTGTGCGTGCGTGCGTGTGTGTGTGTGTGTGGAAATACATGTGCGTCATGTTATGTGTGCATTAATGTGTTGACCCACTGCTAGTCTCCAAAGCGATGGAGCTTAACAAACAGCGATCCCCGAAGCCACTACCCCAGCCGCCCCTCAGCAGCATTATCCCAGAGCATCCAGACCCCCCCATCCCATCCAGCTCCCGTATCCGTGGCAACCAACATGGTGATGGACCGGATGCGGGTCCCCAGCTCTTTCCCGGTGCCGTCCCCCCTCCTCTGCTCCACAGCGTCTCATCCAATCAGTCGTCAGAAAGCTGTGGACAGGAGTCAGACTCCGGTAGCTACACAACTATTGTATCTTTCACTGGTAATTGTAATTGAGCATTCTTTTAGTGCTCTTACTGTGGAATATTATGGGCTAGGCATGCATTGCATCTTATAGTAATGTTGGGTACACTTTCTGTGTTAAGATAACTAGTTTTCCCTTAAAACACGAATGTAACTGTGCAGTAGACAAACACGCATCTAGGAAGCCATTTTGTTTGGCCGCTTTCACACTGATACCCCGACCCCTTTCTCTCCTCTTCCATGGTCCTCCGCAGGTCTCTCTCCTCTGTCCTGGGCCTCGCTGCAGAGCGACAGTGTCTGTTACTCGGGGGACCTCCAGGAGTGTCTTCCCTCGCCGGCCTCAGCCATGCACTTTGATTTCAGCCCTGCTACCCTTGAGCAACTACCACTGGAGGAGAACGAAGCCACTTGCTTGTACTTACTCACACACACACACACACACACACACACACACACAGACACACACACACACACACACACACACACACACACACGCACACACACACAGTCACAATCACACTCACGCCACCTTAATGAAATTGCTGAATTCGTATTTGCGAGATTCAAGGTGATGAACCTCTTCCACATATCCCCTCTTCCCCCTCCCATTCCTCATCTCACCTCTCCCCCCTCCTCTCCCCCCTCCCCTTTCCCCATCCGCTGTCCCTTGTCCCCTCTGGATGTATAATGGTTGCCTCCCCCAGTCCCATGAGTCCATGCGAGGTGCACAGCGAAGACGACCAGGCCGGTGCAGTGACCCCCATAGAGGGCCTTGAGGACCCCCTGAACTGGCAGAGGCTGGTCAGCCGCGAGGTGCTGGCCGGCCTCCCCCCTCTGGAAGTCAAGAGGCAGGAAGTCATCAACGGTGAGGTTTATTCCACCTTACACTACACTACACACTGTGCAACAGTACACCACCTACAATAAAAACACAGAACAAACGCAGCATGCACAACAACACGCACAAAAACATAAAACAGCACACAACCCATCCCACTACGTACCACAACAAAAAAAACCTGATGTTTTGAAATGTTTTAATGGCAACTTTTCTGATGTGTGCCCGAGTGTGTTTGTGTGTGTGTGTGTGTGTGTGTGTGTGTGTGTGTGTGTGTGTGTGTGTGTGTGTGTGTGTGTGTGTGTGTGTGTGTGTGTGTGTGTGTGTGTGTGTGTGTGTGTGTGTGTGTAGAGCTGCTTTACACGGAGCAGGCTCACCTCCAGATGCTGAGGGTGCTGGACACGGTGTTCTACCAGCGGCTGAGCCGGGACGCCTTCCTGTCCCCCGAGGACATCCACCACATCTTCTCCAACCTGCTGGAGGTCATGCAGCTCCACGGTACCACACACGCACACACACACACACACATGCACACACACACACACACACACACACACACACACACACACACACACACACACAAACATACACATCTACAGCAGCCTGTTATAGTGGATATTTTCGACTTATCACACTTTTCTTATCTCAGTGACCCTTCAACAGGGCTAGACAATAAATCGTTCACGTACACATCTTGACGATATAAACTCTGGATGATGAAAAGAGTAGGATGATAGTTGGATTTGATAGATAACATTTGAATTAAAAGTTAGCTGACCTAAAATGGATGAAGCGGTACTTAAAATAAATGACTAAACGTGACGTCAATGCTATCATATTCCACCTCCGCTAGGAAAGGTGAATACAAAGTCATGCATCTGTGTTTGTACCAGTGTCCATCACGGAACAGATGGCGACCATACGGAGAAGGAGTGAGACATCAGTGATCGGCCATATTGGAGACGATCTCTTGGCCTGGGTACGACCAATAGATCACCAATCGATTTTGCCCCTGACGTCTTATTGTGCAAGTATGATGATAAAAATGCTGGAGCATTCAATAACATAAAATAAAAAAGGAACTTTGAATGACACATCATGTGAAGTGAAACTCTTTGTAAATCCCCTTTTCTTGCCGCCTCCCTTTCCTATGATAGTTTCATAACACTCTTGCCCATCTAAGGAAATGTCTTGAATGGGCAAGTGCTCTTTATTCCATAACCCAATCTTTCAGCTCTTTTTCATATCCAGGGTGTGTGTGTGTGTGCCTGTGTGTGTGTTCAGTTTGGCGGGGAGCAGGAGGAGAAAGTGAGGCAGGCTGTGGGCACCTTCTGCAGCAACCAGCCGTTGGCTCTGGAGATCATCAAGACCAGGCAGAAGAAAGAACAGCGGTTCAATGCCTTTATCCAGGTCACTGTCTACACTTCCTCCACAATAAGTTTCACATATCTACAGCACATGAGATGAGGAAGACATACAATTTAATATTGAATATATGTGTCATGTTATAAAGCTGTAATAAAAAAATTCGGACCACCAGAGGGCAGTAGTGGAACCCTGTACTATTTTTAATCCAAAGGTCATCTGAGAACAATTCACCATTTTCCTGTTTCCCCATTTCTTGTTTGTCTTAGATCTTTGGTTCACATAGACAACTCACTTGTTTAAAGGCAACAAAACCAAGTTAACCTACCGTAGTTATTATTATAAAACAAGTCCACCGGGGACAACTGTATTTTATTTCTACCAGACCCTGTGCTACTTGCATAACTTTATGCATCTTATTTATATCCCTGTTATGGTGTTTGTCCCCTCTAGGAGGCCCAGAGCAATCGCCTGTGCCGCCGCTTACAGCTGAAGGATATCATCCCCATAGAGATGCAGCGGCTGACCAAATATCCCCTGCTTCTGGAGAGATTAGCCAAATACACCGGTAGGTTGGCTTTCATGCGCTCAACACTCTCCTCCCCACCACGCTCGGCTGCTTGGTGGCCACTCACCCGACACATGCGGGCAGCCTTTGGAGGGTGGTGATCAATCATGTAATTTTTTTTTGCAGAGGACTGTGAAGAGAGAGAGAAGGTGAGGAAGGCGGGGAAATGCTGCCGGGACATCCTCAGCCACGTTAACCAGGCCGTGAAGGAGGCTGAGGACAAACAGGTAAACACCCTGGTGGCCAACGACGAACGGGAATAAGTGTGACGCCTTCAGAACCTCTCTTTTACTTTAAAGGACTTTGCCGAGATCATGACTAATTGACATTGGCAAGATTCCTTCAGTTTAATGATGTTAAATATGCATAGTTTGGTTTAGGAACCCCTGGTCTACAGGTTAGGCAGTTTGCCTCCCAGCCAAAAGGTTCTGGGTTCGAGCCCCGATGGCCGCAGACTACCTGTAGGAATCCTTGAGCAAGAAGTCTCCTGGCTCCTTAGTGTCCTGCATTAAAAATATTCTACTGCAAGAGACTGAACAACGTTATCGTTTGTTATGCTTTCTCTCAGTTTTTATCTGCATTCCTTTGGCCAACACGTTAAAACACTGTATTTGCTTCTCCACAGAGACTGGAGGATTACCAGAGGAGGTTAGACCTGTCCTCACTGAAGCAGAGTGAGAACCCCATGGTGCTGGAGTTCAAGGTCAGATAGCCACCTTGCTTTCCATCCCATTCAACCTCCTATTCCCTGTATAGAAGATTAGTCTTTATATGTATCTGTGCAGAAAATACACTCAGAATATTCAATTCACTACAACTTTTTATCAAAATTTCAAAAATTATTACTCAGATGTACTTTATTAATCCAAGATGGGACATTTATGGTTTCACAGCAAAAAGTTCAGGATGGAAATACAAATTAAAATGAGATATTAAGTGATGCTCCTTGTATACATATGATTTACCGTGTTGCTGGAACCAGAACCTGGACCTGACCAAAGGGAAGATGGTCTACGAGGGCCCTCTGTCCTGGAAGGTCAACAAGGACAAGTCAATAGGTAAGCCCTGAAACCCCGACCCCCAAGCTAAATCATACTGGAAACACTAATATTGACCGTCTTGTATTCTATTGTGACCTTATTCTCATCCCTCCTTCCTTCCATCCATCCCTCCCTCCCTGTATCTCCTGTGTGTGTGTGTGTGTGTGTGTGTGTGTGTGTGTGTGTGTGTGTGTGTGTGTGTGTGTGTGTGTGTGTGTGTGTGTGTGTGTGTGTGTGTGTGTGTGTGTGTGTGTGTGCGTCGTGTGCGTCGTGTGTGTGTGTGTGCAGAGCTGTTCTCCATCCTGCTGGAGGAGGTGCTGGTGCTGCTGCAGAAGCAGGACGAGCGGCTGGTGCTGAAGGGTCAAAGCATGAACCTGGCGGGCACCTTCAGCCCCATCATCAAGCTCGACAACGTGCTAGTGCGCCCCGTGGCCACCGGTAGGGACCAGACATAGACATATACTGTGTAGATAAACACACCGTGGAGATGTATAGATACAATTGGAATAGAAGTCAGGTGACGATGAAGCACTTTTTAACTTCAAGTACAGACATTTCGATGTGGAGGACAGGAAAGTTACTGTCATGGCTGACATTTAAACACAAATATTGAATAACCTATTTTTAGGCATCCGTATGGCGCCACAGACCAGTCAATTGGCGGTGGTACCGTTATAGGATTCCAGCATTTTCCCCAAAAATTATTTGATTTTTTTTTTTTGTAAATTTGCACTTCGTGCCTAAAATACAGTTCTTTCGAAATGATACTGACGCCAATGTCATTCATTATTTTCACAACAAAAAAAGAAAATAAACGTATTATATTGGCTCTGATCAGCTGGTTGGAGGATGAGGAGACATTTATTTATTGATTTATCTCTTTTTCGTTTGTCCCCCTGCAGACGCCAAGTCCTTCTTTGTGATCTCCACGTCGGGTAACCGAGCCATCTATGAGCTGGCTGCGCACACCGTGTCGGAGCAGAAGACGTAAGTCCACCTGTCATAATATTAGCTCTACACATTCTAGCACCTCTCTTTTGGTCTGCTGCTGCTCTCTCACGCTGTCATGTTCGCTCCTCTCATTCAGGTGGCAGCGTCTCATCACACAGTGTGCAGAGACCATGAAGGCCAGGCTGTGAGTCCACCCCCTCCCCCCCTCTCCCTGTTAGCAGTGGTGCTTGTTCACTCATCTGTGTGTGTGTGTGTGTGTGTGTGCAAGACAACCACTTGTATTTGAACTGAACATCCATCTATTTGTACTGAGGTCACGTGTGTGTGCATGTGTGTTCTTTCAGCGCTGGGCAGACGGCTCTTGACCTGACCCACACTGGGAGGGCCCCGGCCAGTAGGGACCCTCTCCCCTCCCTGACTGGAAGCGCACTGTCCACAGGTAGGAGACGTCCAGCTCCCCCTACCTCTTCTACACTCCTTCTAAACAAACAGATCGATGACCACCCTGTTATCGCTGCACCGACGAGTCCCTAGTTCGCGCTCAAGCTAGGGGTTGCTACCGTGCTACCGGTGCCCTTCAAAACAACACGGCTCTACCATGTCTTCCCCGTCACCCTGCAGATAAAGACGACACGTCCCCGGCTCCACGGGCCAACGCCTCGACCACCAGCACCAACCCCTTTGACAGCATCGACTCAGACCAGGAGGAGGACGGGGAGTCGGCCCGGGTGGAAAGGGCCGATGAGGAAGAACAACAAGAAGGCCCTCTCCGACAGCGAAAACTAGGAGACGAGGCTGAAGAGGAGGAGGACGATGTGGTAGACGTGGACGAGCTGGAGGCCTTCCTGGACGGAGAGATGGTCGACCGGCTGCCGCTGCTGCGAGAGAGGTCCCGCCACGCCATCGCCATCGACAGCCACGAGGACACGCCCCTCGCCCTAGACCAACCCCCGTGCTCCTCCAGAGCCGAAGACGCCCTGAACACACGTGGGTACTTTAGGATGCATGTTCGCCACCCTTTGTTTACACTGAGGTCTTAGTTTGTGGGGTTCTTTTGGAGTTCTGCTCCGGTAAACCCATTGGTTGCCCTGCCAACTGAAAGATTAACTAAACACAGCAGCCCGGACAGAGGTACAGCATATAAACATTGGTTTTGCAGTGCCGGTTACTGATTAGCTTAAATTGTTGCACAGTGATCTCATTTGCTGTGTTTACTAAATAATGAAGCAAGCAAAATGCTCCCTCCAGCATCAGAATTGGAACAGACTTCCTGTCATTTGTTAGCTTTCGAATAATGTTTTGTAGTATTGCCAGCTCATCCAAATCTCCAATTATTCATGAAGTAGAAGCAGTGAGCATGTAGTTGTTTGTATTCCTTTTGGTCACCTCCCTTTGTTAGCTGTCCAATCTAACTGATGAGCCTTGTACAACTACATATAGATCAGGAACGGTGTGTGTGTCTGTTGTGATGATATCCCAGTGGCAACGCTGAAGCAGCTCCTCCTGGAGCACATGGTCATCGGAGAGGAGGGGCCGAAGCAGAAGGAGAAGGAGGAGGAGGAGAAGATTGAGGATCAGCCTGCGGAGGAGTCCCCATACAACGCCAGGAACTCCAACTGGGAAAGGAGGGCGCCCTCTGCTGGCTGGGCTGAGGAGCCAGCGCTGCCACGTCGAGACCCTGGGCTGGTGGAGAGACCGGCAGTCAATGGTGAGGAGTGAGCAACAGATTCAAAGCATCTGGGATAGTGTGGGCCACATGACTTCTCCATCTCTCTATCTCTCCATCTCTCTAAACGATGGGGATTTTAACCAAGTTCCTTTTACCAGGCCAGAGTATATCATTATTTATGTTGCATGACATTTTCAACATAGCATTGTATGTTTGTGTATATATTTAAAATGATGATGGTATGAAGTTATTTATAAATTATAACATTATACAATTATAACTATAAACGTTATATTGTATAGAAAATCAGACAACTCATAACCAATACACAAGAATCAATCACACTACAAACCACACCTAGTAACATTCACACTACTTCCACCTGAGCTCATGTCCTCCTCCCTCCATCTCCACGCCCTCTCCACCCTCTCCACCCTCACACCCTCTCCACCCTCACACCCTCTCCACCCATACACCCTCTCCACCCATACACCCTCTCCACCCTCACACCCTCTCCACCCATATGCGCGCAGGTGGCTACATTGTCCTGGAGTCCTGCTTCCTGGGCTCAGAGGAGAGCTACACCGACGACGATGACGACAGAGATGGAGCTCCGGGAGACCCCGGGATCGACCTGAGCAAGCTGCTGTCCTCCTTCTCCCAGACGGGCGAGGCGGACGGGGACGGCGGCGTCCCGGGCCCCAACCTCAGCCGCCGGCTCATGACCCACCTGAGGCTGCTGCAGGCAAGCCTCCAGCACCTCAAGGTAACCCTTATACTGAGATGGCGTCTGGGGACACTTTAAAATCAGGGTATAGGGATGGAAGAGTAATTAACAGTAGTTCATGCAGTAGTAAGCATTATTATAGAGCATAGCATCTAACTAACCCTATCTTCTAAGAATAAATTAATATCTTAGTTCACATGAACCGCATTACCTTAGTCATGAACACCATGAATGAATGATTACTAGACCCTTCGTTAACGGTTAGATAATTGTAAGTGACGACTTATAACTGCATTGATTCATCTTAATGAATGATTAATTAATGTACCCTTAGCGTAAAGTGATGTATGTATTCTCTTAACCCAAATACATCAGGCATTTGGGTTTCACGACATACAAGAAAGGACAGTTATAGTTATTTGCTATACGATTACAATATAAAGACAAAATATACAGAAGATATGTAATAAGAGTAATGCATAAATGTATGAGTTAGAAACATTTGAGTTAGACATGCATTGTTTCAGCCGATCATAATTAATTGCATTTTGTCACCCGCAGATGACAGATTTTAGATAGCTGCTAACTGCCAAACCGTTCACTTTGCTGACTCAAAACACTCTGCCTTACAGGGCGTGGAGGATAGATATAACCAGCTATGTCATACTGTGACCGAAAGGCCTGCTGACTCAGAGGAGTACAATGGTAATTTAAACTCTCTACCCTCAATACTATATGCACTGTAGACTCCCTCTACTCTGCACTCTGGATATGCTATGCACTTTATACTCCATACACTCCATAAAATGTATACACTATATATTACAAACAAGCACTTACACAACCCAAAGCACTAGGTCATTTTGTTCCTTTTTGTGATCCTTTTTATTCTGTATAGCTATCTTCTGCTCTCTTTTGAACGTATGATTATTTAGTTGTGTCTCTTATTCTTTCTTTATAGGTCAGGCAAACTGCTCGTCAGAGGAGCGGTGACATACACACACACACACACACACACACACACACACACACAAACACACACACAAGGTGTGTATATATATATATATATATATATATATATATATGTATATATGCATTTTTCTCTCTCATAAAAATGCAGGGCATGAATGATAAAATATTAATAACAGGGAGCAATAAACCAAAGATAGGAGTATAATAGTCATGAACAATAATAAACCAACCGGATGCAAAATATCTCAAGTCATCTGTAACATATACTATACTATACAAAGTGAAGAATTAATTTGCACAGAATAAGGGAAGATTTGGCATGACTGACATTATCTAGGAATAATGCTATCTAGGAATGTATTTCCGTAGTTCATCCAAGCATTACCATGAAACTAGATCAGATTCGGGTGAGAACCGATTCCAAGCAAAGGCCTGTTGGGAAATTTCTCACATTCCTGCTTTGCCCCAGATCCTCCTCAACCCTCCTTAAAGGTCATGTTTTTCTACTGCCTCCTTCGGCATCTCTTTTAGTGTGCTTATAAGAAACGGAAAAAGAGATAAACTAGCATAGTCATTTGAGGAATTCTTCAGATACTATTGAGCGTTTACCTGAGGGTTTCACATTTGTGAATACACTTGAGAAACAACTTTTTGTCCCTGAACCATTTCCGCAAATGATAATGAATCACTATTGCTTATACATATGAATCTCTACTACTAATGCTAATGTTTGTGTGTTTATGCATTCAGGCATTTTTCTATTGACCTTATCCCCACAAACACACACACACACACACACACACACACACACACACACACACACACACACACACACACACACACACACACACACACACACACACACACACACACACACACACACACAAACTATACAAAATATGATACAACCTAAACCATAATATCCATGAGATTATTTCATTTGTCATTAAATCTGGTCAACTGTGAGACAAAAGTGAAGGAGTGTTAATAACTGCCTTTAACCCATGTCATTGAGAAGTAACTACCGAAGCTGGAGTTTGTATGTTATGTTAAATATTTTGTTGATTAAAAACATAAAAATCGACACACTGTTCTTGTTTGAAATGAACTATATACTGAAATCACTTTTATCCGAACCCTAGCAAAATGGAAGACTGCACATGTTGAGTAAAATCGTGGGTTGTATTGGGTTGTTTTTTATTTTATTTTGTCAAGTTTTTTGCTTACTACATAGAATATATAAATGTGTTTGGAACACTTTACTTAACAAGGATTTTTATCTTTTGGATTTGTCTTATTTGTAAAAGGAAGGAAAAAAGTGAATTTTATAACCCTGTTTTAAACAAATAACGTATTTAAATATATATTAAAGTTTGTCCTTTTTTTGTTTGTTTTAAAATGATATAATCATGCAATGTATTGAGAGAAGCTGTTGAAACAATGTCACTGAAATTGAATATACTCAATATAAAAATACTAAATAGATGGTTTCAATAGTGCACTTTCTTCAGAACATGTTCAATGTATGTATATCGTAAACACTGTTGTCTCCATATTAATGAATATAATTCCATTCAAATCAATACCATTATGTATGCGCACGACAAATTAATTAATGAATATATATTGAGAGTCTGATTCAATTGAGCATCTCTCCAACAGGGGCAGAGCTGCGACACCGGTGTGATACTGCCCGCGAGCTCACCGGAAGTACCAATATGGACGAAGAAGACGACTGCTGGTAGCATCCGGTAGCTTCGGGTAGCAAAGACATAAACAAACCCAACTAATGACAAGGATATAGAGATTAAGATAGTGTTTATACAACGGAACAGTGCTTTCATAAAAGCGATTAATATGATACATGTCATGTTGAATGTCAGCCATGTTCGTTTGGACGGAGAGATCATCAGCCAGAATCTGAGGCAGCTCCACTAAGTGATGGTAAGGCCTGGGATTGTATAAACAAAGCTACGAATAGAAGCCCGTTAGCTGTACAGCTAACCAAAGACATCTGGAGTCAGTTAATGTATCCAAACGGGATATCACTGCGATGCGTTAATACGTCTTAAGCGATGGCCAAGCATGACATGATATTACCATTTAGAAAATGATGGCAGCTGACATGTTCGCACTATGTTGCAGGAGGACAATACATCGATGCATCAAATGACTCAAAACAACAAACACAAATAACATGTAGGCCTATTTATAAGGCCTACATTATTATATATAACTGCGAGAACCGAGCTTAATGTATATATTATCGACGTGTCGCTGGTTTGCTTCGTATACTACCCCTGTCGTGTCTGTTCAGTAGCAGATGCGCTCACCTTTGCTGCAAGACTCTCATTACCCAGCTCTATAATGCTCTGACATGCAAGGCCGAAATGGCTGCGGTACATCTTACGCCTGCCTAAATTAAAGTTGTAAAGCACAGCCAGCGTGCAAGTCTGCATCCGTTCTTGTTCTTTTAGACTCCCAATCTGAGTACGCAACTCTGCAATGATCAACTTCAATCACAATGACACACCCATCTGGTTACAATTGATAGATTACAACGGCGCTTATGTAACTGCACTGAGGGGAATAACGGAAAATAATAAATGAAACTGGAATAACATTTTTATACGAATAACTTAATTAAGATCCGGTTTGCATTCCTTAATTTTCTATGTAATGAGTTGTGATGGGTGCGCAGCATGCAGGGAAGTTAATCTAAAAAAGCATAATAAGAAATTGGTTCAGTCCTTGAAGTTACCCTGACTGCCCATAATGGTGGTGGTGGATCAAGAGAGAATGTGGTCTAAGCTGTGCTGACTATTATCAAGAGTCTCCAATCCTCTATATATGATACCATGGTAGGGTATTCTGCTGAGATCTTAACTGCCTGCCGCTCCTGTTAATCGGTCCTGCCCGTCAATTCTCAGCACGGATTCAGTCTGGATGAAGCTCAAACCAGAAAAATACAGCTACCTCCGGTCTCCTTTGCACAATGATATTTATGCTTATTAATATATTATTCACAGGCAAGCACTGCAGAGTCAAGCAAGTTTAATAATAGTTTTTTAATGATTACTATATATTGTGCCTTATTTACCTAGTCCCAGTTGATCATTTCAGTTTACTACTGGCCTGTGTTTGCAGTTGATACTCCTCAATGTATTTAGTCTAGCCTCATGAGATAATTTTGTATGCAGCCCATGATTCAGCTGGAGAAACCGCTGGCGACCGGCACCATGCCTGTGGTGTGGCCCACCATACTGGACCTCGGCAGGGATGAGTGCAAGAGGATACTGCGCAAGCTGGGTAAGGCTGCCCAGCCCTGCACTGTGTGTGTGTGTGTGTGTGTGTGTGTGTGTGTGTGTGTGTGTGTGTGTGTGTGTGTGTGTGTGTGTGTGTGTGTGTGTGTGTGTGTGTGTGTGATGAACCGGATGGAAATAGCAGGTGGACCCTGATAGTGGATTATGTCGATAAAGCTGTCTGCTCCCTCGTTAAAGGTTTTCTCATTGCCAAATGCTTATCACGTGACCACCGTCCCGTTGTGTTGTTTCCTCAGAGTTGGAGGCCTACGCCGGAGTGATCAGCGCTCTGCGAGCCCAAGGCGACCTCACCAAGGACAAGAAGGACCTGCTGGGGGAGCTCACCAAGATCCTGGGGTAAATGCTGGTTCCCTGGTCCAAGCCAGTTCTGTGGTGTGGTGCTGTGTAGAGTTGTGTAGAGGGGGATCACGGTCCATCTTTTGGTGTCACTTTTAAGGGACGGTTGTGAATGTTAAAATTCTCAAGCCGTCAATGACATATTTAATGCATATCCATTGTGTTACAAATGGCAAGCTTATTAACACTAGTTAATTAATTATCAGACGTTGAGCAAACATTAGTTTATTAGAAAACGGTCATCAAGGCACCGAGCTGACGGAAAGTTGGTTGTTAATATTATTATTTATTGATGATAACTATGCTGTTATACGATAACACGAGTAAAATATGAATGATAGTTGTACTGTATATGAAAGATTTTATTTTTAGTAATCTATACGTGATATGAGTTGGGGCTTTGAATAACCACTGGACAATGCTCCTCATAAGCTAAAGCAATTTACTGTACAACAATCCATAAGAACACTATATCCGTCTGCCAGCATCTCCACAGAGCGCCACCGCGCCGAGGTCCGCAGGGCGGTCAACGATGAGCGCCTCACCACCATCGCCTACCAGTGAGTGTACCAACACCCAGTCATTCTTGACCATTCCCCACCGTCCACCCACACACTCGTCACCATCTGACCACCGGGGGCACCCTATTAGCTCCAGAACGACCGGACTACACTTTAACACCAACTACATCCCTCCGCTGTTTAATCCAAGTAGAGAGCTATGACAGCCCTCCAAGCGAGCCGTGCTCCACATGGCAACGTGGGTTACGTCACCAGAGCCTTGTTTTCTCTCGCCACAGCATGTCTGGACCCAACAGCGCCTCCGAGTGGTCCATCGAGGGCCGGCGTCTCGTTCCGCTCATGCCCAGACTGGTGCCGCAGACGGCCTTCACCGTGACGGCCAACGCTGTGGCCAACGCCACGGCCCATCAGAACGCATCCCTCCTGTTGCCGGCTGAAACGGGCAACAAAGAAGGTAAGGGGCACTATTGAACTTCCTATTTATGCAACATTTACATATATATAAATTAGTGCTGGCAGTTAAACGCGTTATTAACGGCGTTAACGCAAACCAATTTTAATGGCGTTAATTTTTTTATCGCACGATTAACGCAATTCTTTTATTTTTTTACTTTACTTTATCTTTGACTCAGAACAAAGAAGCAGTTGCCTGACTGCTATGTTCAAGGCAGTATGTTTGTATGTCCATCGTTTAATTGCACTATAGGCTTTTTTTTTTGTATCGTCCTGTTTTGATCAGTATATGCCAATATGCCAAGGTAAGCCGATGCACTTCTCCATGTTGACGAGCATTAAAATGAGAAAAATTAATGGGACAAAGAAATCAAGGGATATTTAGCATAGAAAAAAATTGCGATTGTGAGTTAACTATGACATCAATGTGATTAATCGCGATTAAATATTTTAATCGCTTGACAGCACTAATATAAATATAAAACATACTTAAATATAAGTCAATCTTAGTGCTTTTCTCTCTCCCAATTGACCACAAATATTGAGTAGTCGTGGAACGCAGTCTTGCCTCTCAATGCATCCCTATTGAATGTCTTTTGTTAAAATGCATTACTCTGCAACCCATTGATTGCCCGTCGCTCCATGCAGTCGTCGTGTGCTACTCCTACACGAGCACCACCTGCACCCCCACCAGCGCCACGGCGACGGGGGGCGGGTCCCTGGCGGTGAAGTCGTCGCCGCGGCCGCCCAGCCCGGCCTCAAACGTGGTGCTGCTGCCCAGCGGGAGCACGGTCTACGTGAAGAGTGAGTGAGCGACTACAGCGGTGGGACTCCCCCCGACCCCATGTCCCCCACAGGGCTAGCCTTAAGAACCAAGGGGGAACCTAGACGACCACCAGGGGAATAGGGCCCATTAGCGCCCCGTTAGTACATCTCAGACTAGTGGGGAACTACGGATTAGACGGATTAACTACGGACTCAGCATTCCACTCCGTCTTGCTCAGCATTGGCCACAAATGTCGTAAAGCCTTCGACCTCACCCTACTCAGATACGGTGGTGATGTATTTCAACAGACCGATTTGATGTTGTCGTGGTACTTGAATATTACAACAACACCAGTGGATTGTGGTTTTGGTTGCTAAAGAGTTACATTGCCTTCTCAATACAATTCTTAGGCAATTAGGGCATTTAGCAGACGCTTTTATCCAAAGCGACTTACATCGGTTAATACACACATTGACACACCGACGCCAGAGTCAACCATGCAAGGCGACAGCCATCTCGTCTCTTCTCTGTTTGTCTTTACCTTTTCTCTCATCTCTCTATTTCCTAACCCCCCTTTGCTCTTCTCTCTCTCTCTCTCTCTCTCTCTCTCTCTCTCTCTCTCTCTCTCGGCCAGGTGTGAGCTGCTCCGACGAGGACGAGAAGCCCCGCAAGCGCCGGCGCACCAACTCGTCGGGCTCGTCCCCCGTGGTGCTGAAGGAGGTCGTCAAGGCGACGGCACCGTCCGTCTCCAAGGGCGTGGGCCTGCCCATGGCCTCGCCCATGGTGGGGCTGTCGGCCAGCAGCCCTAAGATGAGCAACATCATGCAGAGCATCGCCAACTCCCTGCCGCCGCACCTGTCGCCCGTCAAGATCACCTTCGCCAAGCCCACCATCCAGAGCACTAGCAGCACCACGCAGAAGGTACGGCGCCCCCTAGTGACGGGACACATATAGCAAGATAATTCAGGCCTGTTTGCAGTAATGATATGTATGAGGATATGAAAGGATTGACTGATTAGTATTTAATTGGGGGATGGCAGCAGTTTTCCTTTTGAATATTCAGTCAAAATAACTACATTTTATAATCTTTTGTTGGGCACCTCAACACGGCGCTCTATTTTTTAACTCCCCCCCCTCCCCCCCCCCCCCTACTTGGGATCAGGTGATCATCGTGACGACCTCGCCCAGCTCCAACTTCGTGCCCAACATCCTGTCCAAGTCCCACTCCCATGGCAACAGTGCCAGCGCGGCGGCCCTCTCCAAGCTGGTGTCCACCTCCATGCTGACGGCGGCCAGCCACAAGCAGACGGTGGTGTTCCCCAGCGCCGCCGCCGCCGCCGTCGCCGTGACGGCCGTGGTGTCGGCCAGCCCGGCGGCCGTCATGTCCACCGTCGCTCAGTGTATGTGTTCACGTCTTCACCGTCTCCATCGGTCGATAGAGAAGCAGAGTACAGTGTTTGGCTTCCCTCACATAATGGATGGAGCAGGATCACTAACCGCATGATGGACATGCTTTATTTCATGCCCATTTGTTAAATAGCCTAATTTAGGCAAAGCTTTTAGTTTCTAAGGGTCACTGCACAATACCAATACAATTAAAATGAAATCAACTTTATACTTAACTTTTAACTAAGTTTGAACTGATTTAAACCTTTTAGAGGTTGGAACTCTGTGAAACGGAAGCGTGCACACATGGCTTCCATTAAAGCCCCAGACTGCCAATATATGACTTCCCCCTTGGCCCTCCAGGCTCTGCGTCTGCTGGCGTGAAGGTGGCGTCAGCTCGCCTGCCCTCCCCAAAGACCATGGCGGGCTCGCCCACCCAGATCATGGCCCAGTTCCCCAAGCAGCTGCAGCAGCAGCAGGGCGCCACCATCAGCGTCAGCCAGGCCCAGGCCTCCTCCTCCACCAGCTCCAGCATGGCCGGCTCCAAGCCCACCATTCAGATCAAGCAAGAGTCAGGTATCCCCCCATCCATACATGGTTTATTCATTAGAAGCCTACAAAACTACTAGCAATTTTTTTCTTTTTCTTTTACCCAGCTAAGGCTCCAATCTTTCCGCCATTGGCTAGTGGCAGGGGTTCATTTCGATCCCTGTTATACTATACATTTCTATTTTTGCTTAGTTAAGGTTGTTTGTGTTTCCGAGGACTTATTAGCCTAGCCTAACTATCTACAGAGATCGGAAACGCTGTTTCGTCATGAAGTTCTCATATTGTTCACAGTGCATGTCACGGTTTGAGACTGCTGTTTGATCATCCCGTGTGTGTGCGTGTGTGTGTGTGCAGGTGTGAAGATCATCACCCAGCAGGTGCAGCCCAGTAAGATCCTGCCCAAGCCCTCCTCGGTGGGCCTGTCCAGCAGCAGCTCCTCCCCCATCATGGTGGTCAGCAGCAACGGAGCCATCATGAGCACCAAGCTGGTGTCCCAGCCGACAGGTAGCCCAGCCCACCTGCCTGAGTAGTTACAGTCGACCCTCTTAACTCACAGTCCTTCCCCTCATTAGTCCAAGTTCACCCCCCTGTGGATCCCAGTTCACCCCCTTGTCGATCCCAGTCCTCCCCCCTATTTGTCCCAGTCCAGCCCCTCGTTAGTCCCAGTCCACGCCCCCCCCCCCCTATTAGTCCCAGGGTAGCCCTAGTAGTTAGTAGTAAGGTTGGTTAATGTGTTAGTGTTAGTGATGGGTTGGTAACCAGGCTCTTGGTCTACAAGAGGCCTGTGTTTCCTTGGTGAGCCTAGGGCTAACCAGAGACCACCCTCTTTGTGTTCTATAATCGATGGTTCCTCAGCCACCCAGACCACCTACACCAGGCCCACGGTCAGCCCCAACATGAGCGCCCGCATCTCGGCGGCGGCGGCGGCGGCCGGCGCCACCTACGTGAAGACCACGAGCGGCAGCATCATCACCGTGGTGCCCAAGTCTCTGGCCACGCTCGGGGGGAAGATCATCAGCAGCAACATCGTCTCTGGTGAGAACCCCGGAGTCACTGGCGGCACTTTCACTTTGATTCGAGAACAGCTCCTTGAATGTGTATGGATGTTAATTATTATTACGTCTTGTCCTGACGAGGAAAGATGAGATACCACTTCTGTTGCCTGTTTTGACAATTTAGCTTTGTGAGCTACTGCAGAGCTAATCACACATCAATAATTCTCTTCCATTTGTCTTGGGAAAGGTAGTTATTGTCATAGGAGTTGAGGGGAGGCAAGGATTTGACTGTGACAATCATATCAGTGATGAAGTGTTTTAAAAAGATAAAAAATATGACAGCGATTTAATTGTATACAGGTTTTTATTTGTATTGTTCTGTTATCTTTTTCTGGCCTAGGCACCACGACTAAGATCACCACCATCCCGATGACGTCCAAGCCCAACGTCATCGTGGTCCAGAAGACCACGGGGAAAGGAGCCACCATCCAGGGGCTGCCGGGCAAGAACGTGGTCACCACCCTGCTCAACGCCGGGGTCAGTATCCACCTCCCTGATCACAGCACGCGCTGCAACCTGCTGTGGGCAAATCATGGTCGTGTACCTAGACCTTGGGCCGACACACCACTGAAAGCTGCAATGTACATTTAGCAACTTCATTTTGGTCGATATTTGTATTTGTTTTATCAGTAATGGTGCAAAGTTGCATAAATATCAGGACCCAAAAACAAATATGGCAGCTATGTGCAGGTGTTCCCTGTCTGTAGCTCTACTGTATGGAGTGTGTGTGTGGGGGGGGGAGAGTCTGGCGGTTTGCGTTGCTGACGCCGTACGCTCTTGCGGCAGGGTGAAAAGAGCTTGCAGGCAGTCCAGGGCAGCAAGCCGGCCATCATCACCGCCTCCAGGCCCATCACCAAGATGATCGTCACGCAGCCCAAGGGCATGAGCTCAGGGGCCCAGGCCACGGCCACCAAGATCATCCCCACCAAGATAGTGTACGGCCAGCAGGGCAAGACGCAGGTGAGTCGGGCCGCCGTGCGTCCTGGTCTCCGGGGACGCTGGTCCAGGGTTCAGCTGGAACCCGGGTCGTCCTCTGAACACAATCCTGATTCATTTGCACTCACATGTTCCATTACTTTTCCAGTGTAAGCATCATGGGGTAATCACGCCGTCACTACGGCTGATGAGTCAGTAGAGTCGGCCCGTTTGTTTGCCAATTGGTTCATTGATTTATTTCAAGTCATCACCAAATTGATTACCGGTAATTAATTTATTTCAAGTCAACTGATTGGTTAATCCAATGGATGGACACCTAAAACAATGCATGTGCAGCCAATCAATTAACCTCTTTCTTCAATGCAATGTTGTTGGCTCGGTCAAGCTGGTGGGCCCTGTATGTTGAATCAATTGGGGGGGGGGGTACAAATGATCATTGATAAGGGAGATCCATGGATTTTTTTATTGATTTATAAAAAAAAAAAAGTATATGCATAACTATTTGTGTGCCTTCCAGGTGCTGATCAAGCCCAAGCCGGTGTTCCAGGCGGCGGTGGTGAGCGAGCAGACCCGGCAGCTGGTGAGCGAGACCCTGCAGCAGGCGTCCCGCTCCTCGGCGGAGGCGGGCCAGAGCCAGCCCCCCGGGGCGGAGGGGGCGGCGCCCAGGGACGAGACCCCCGCCGGCTTCCTGGACGAGACCCCGCACACCAGCGCCACCCAGGGTACGCAGGAGGCATGGCACCCCCATATAGGAAATGTCTGTTCAACTGACTTATTTAGTATTTTTATATACTTCTGTTTTTATTTTTTTTATGCTGTTAAATATATTTACTCGTATTCCTTTTTTCCTGTGCGTTTGACCACACGTTTTTGTGTTTTTTGTTTGTAATATTTATTTGACTGTTATTACTGTCCTTTTTTTATTAATCAGAAGTAATTCATTTTGTCCGTACTTTAAAAATACACCAACAAATCTTTACACACATCACTGCCCCTCTCATGTCTGTAGGTCTACCTTTTGGTTTCCCTCCAGACTCTCAGCCTGTAGTTCACCTGGTGACCACCAGGGAGCAGGATTGGATGGAGCAGGAGGTGGTGGAGTCCAGTCCCACCACCACCATCATCTACCAGGACATGTCTGTCGGGGAGTCCCAGTCCGCCACCTCCACCATCAAGGCTCTGCTGGAGCTGCAGCAGCAGACCACTGGTGAGCGAGAGACACACACACACCTCAGCAAACCCTGTGTGTGTGTGCATAAGAGTGGCAGTGTGTGTAACCCGCTGGGGGCACAGGTGAGATCAGTGTTCACAGTCCCGATGGCCTTGTGAAAGAAACCGTCCTAGTCTCTCTGCTTCTGCTGCATCACGGAGACACCTGTCTGAGCACCGCAGCAGAAACAGCTTGCTGGTGGGGGTGAGGATCCATCATGATGCTACAGGCTCCGGTTCCGCAGCACCTCCTGGTGAAGAGGTCCTGTCAGTGGGGGGGGGGAATACAGTACCATTAGGGTGTACTGTGCAGCCCAACACACTGCCTCTCCTACCCTGAGTGCTTTGCCTCCTTCTCTGGGTTCCAGTGAAGGAGAGGGCTGAGGCCAAGCCCCGGCAGCACACCATAGACCTCAGCCAGATGGCTGTGCCCCTCCAGCAGGCCCAGGACAAGAGGCAGGCCCCGGCCCCGGCCCGGCCCTCCACCACCACCACCACCATCATCGCCACTACCGCGCCCTCCTCCTCCTCCGAGGCCGACGCAGCCCCGGAGCAGCACACTGCAGGTGGGCTTCACCTGAACCACAAACCACAAGTCACAGGAGGGGTTAGTGGAGGGGCCAGGGGCCAAAGGGTCCTAGGTGGTCCTAATTTGCTTTGGATAATAATAGTAAATACCTGTGAGACCAGAGGTAACACAGGAATCCATTATTAAGAACGGCTACCAGCCAATGGCTGATGGGTTGAACTATTTGGCCGCTAAAAAACAAGGTTGGATATTTAAAGAATTGTCTGGCTGGTCGATTCTTTTCCAATCTGGCAGGTAAAAAGACTCCTGTTTTGGTTTTGGTTTCTATTCTCCCGGCATTGATTTGCATCCACAAACCAAAAGAGAAACCTGGATTTCCATATTGTAATCCCATCCAAGCATCCAAACAAATACATCCTAGTGTGGAAACCACCGGCCCACAGCTGTGTATCTCACGACGTGTTTGTTAACCTCTGTGGTCCCAGGTAAAGGCGGTCGCGTGGCAGCGTCCTCCGAGGTAGCGGACGTGGCCATGTCGTCCACCCAGCCGCCCGGCAGGATGCTGAAGACCCCCGGGCAGCTCACCGTGGTCACCAAGGTGGTCTCCACCACGTCGCCAGAGTCCCTCCTCAGCCTCAAGGTAAAGCTGCAGTCGGGCTTTAGCGTTAATGTCCTGGTCCCATCCTCCCCACGAAACATATCACCATTCCTTACTGCTGATTAGTCTGAATCATCCTTTTCCCTTCAAGAGAAAACTAATGATTTACTGAAATAGTCGTATAATAATCGTAAAAGGGCCGAGATAACAGAAGATTAGTGATGAAAACTATAATAAAATAACAGCTGGTTTACTAGTGGATTAGACACAACGCAAGTTAAAGTGGACTAATGAGTGGATTATACATACTGCTATTATAGGGGGTTGAGGCCACATGAACGGGATGTTAATTTTCCTGATTAAACCCGCGGAATGCAGTCAACCCCCCCATCTGCCTCCCTGCAGCCCGCCGTCAGCCACCCCAAGCCCCACAGCACGCTGGAGGCGGGGGAGCTGGAGGGCGACACGTTGGACCCCCAGACCGGCCTGTTCTACCGCTCTAGCCAGCCCGCCGCCCCCCCGCAGCCCTCCTCCTCGCAAGCCCCGCCCACCCCAAGCTCCGCCCCCGCTCCGGCCCCCGCTCCGGCCCCCGCTCCGGCCCCCGCCCCTGTCCTAAGCCCCGCCCCCCCGCCTCCACCCCAGCTGCAGAGCCGGCCCCAGATCAGCCAGCCCTCCCCTTCGTCGGCCACGCCCTCACCGTCGTCCTCGTCCTCGTCGTCCTCGCCCGTGGTCTCCATCGGCGCCGCCACCCACTGCCTGGTGAAGAAGCTGGTCCGACAGCCCCCGCCCAAGCCCGCCGCCGCCGCCCCGGCCCCGGCCCCGCCCACCCTCACACAGAGTCCCAAGGAGAAGCCGCTGAGCGCGGCGGGGCCGCCGGGGCCCAAGGCGGGCCCTGTAGCCACCGCCACCCCCACCGCCGCCGCCGCCGCCACCAAGCCCCCACTGACACCTCAGCTCCCCCGGCTCCAGCAGGCCCCCACAACGGCCCACCACAGGCCCATCCACGCACCGCTGTCCCAGCCGCCCCCCCTCCAGGCCCACCACCCGGTGGGCACGGAGAAGAGCTCCTCCTCCGGCCAGGTCAGTACCGCCCCCGCGTAGCGTTGACCCCAACAGGGTTGTTAGTAACAGCTCTCACACAACGGGGGTGTCTGAGGGGCGTAGCGGCCGGGGTGGAAGGCGAGCCGGGGTGAAAATCTAATCTCTCTCCCTCTGTCTCACCCTCAGCAGCAGCAGCCAATCATCACGCAGAGCGCCACCGTCACCAAGATCACGTTCGGCGGGAGCCACCACTCGCCCTCGCCGCACTTTGCCGCCGTGCGAGCGGATGCTGTGGCAGCAGCAGCCGCGGCGGCGGCGGCCAAGCTCGCGGGAGCGTCCGCGGCAACGGCGGCGGCGGCGGCGGCGGCAGCCGAGCCCGGCTCCTCCAAGCCCTCGGGGTCGTCGGACATCCTGAAGATCTCCATGATGGAGGCGGAGATCGACCCCAGCGTGGAGCCCATGGTGGTGGACTCGTCCAGCGACCGCAAGGCCCCGGGCCTCCTCCACCACCACCACCACCACCACCTCCATCACCACGACGACGGGGGCGGTGCGGCGGTGCCGGCCACCTCGGACATGATGGACGCGGGCCAGCTGATCAGCAGCACGGGGCCCGCGGCCCACCGCCCGGCCCACCTGAAGGGGGAGCGCGGCGGGCCCTTCGGACGCCTCGGGGCCCTGGCGACCCAGAGGAAACAGGAGGACATGGACGTGATCGAGGTGAGTTCACAGGCCGTCCACCAGGGGGGGGTATCTGACGCTGTCCGTCCCTAGGTGTCGTAAAGTAATACGACAAGCCTGTGTGAGAAACAAGAGCACTAGTGTGGACAAAGGACGGCTCGCAACCAGGGGCAGATCCCTTCCTTCAGATTGTGCACAGAGACATTCACGACAACCATAGTCGCAATTGCTATGTCCTCAACCAGGGGGCCAGATTATTGAAAAGTGGCTTCAATGTGAGGAAAAAAGTGCATGATTAGAGGGTCCTTATTCACCAAGCATCCATCCCGGTTCCCAACCACCTTCTGTTTCCGGGAATGTTGAACCAAGACGGGTGCTAGGTGAATAAAACCCACCACCAATGCCCAGTTAAACAAAAGCCAATTTAAATCCATGCAATCATGGATGACTCACCGCTGCGCCACTGACAGCTTCCCCGATGTGCGGCGGCTTCCCTCAGGTGATCCCGCAGTTCTCCATCCTGCCGGACTCCAGCCAGTCCAACGTGGTGGTGGAGCCCAGCGGCTTCCTGGAGATCACCAACTACACCAGCCAGCAGCTGGACCGAGACAGCCCCATGATGGAGCCGGAGGTGGACAGCAGCAGTAACGACGACGACAGCAGTATGGCTGGACCGCCCTAGACACACAAACACAAACATGTACAAACACGTGGACACACACAAACACACACACACGCGCGCCGTTAAAACTGTCCCGACACCACTGCCACATATTCCTCTTGATCGGTGGATCCCAAACATCACGTTTTTATTTTTTCAGTTCCTTTTTATTTTATTATATTTTATTTTATTTTTTTATAAACACCAATATACGGTAAGCCAGTTCGTAGCGCTTTTTTGTGTATAAAAGTGTACAGTACTTTCTATGAGTGAAGTCGAAATGAACATTTCCCTGGCTGTCGCGTGGTGAGCGTAGGAGACGTGGGACTCAGAGCTCACACAGCTCAGAGGAATATGTTCGGGACAGGATTCAGGACCAGCAGCACATTGATGAAGAGCAGGCAAAGCCTTCCAAGAGGACAGGACAGCGCTCCCTCCAAGGGGAGATTATACAGTGTTTTGATGGTGAGAGACGTCCGTATATATACCTGGGGCTGTTGGCCCTGCGTTTGGGTCCATCTGTTGAAGAAGAATATCAACAATGTTCAGGACTACGGCTGTTTCAGATGACACGCTTTGACTTTGTATTCCACGTTACGGTTAACACGCATTGTCCCACCATGGTTTTCTGAGAAACATTTTTTCAAGTGATCTTTATTTTACTAAAATAACCTTGGGAAGAAGTTGGAGATGAGAAATGTATTATCAACAGTCAAGAAGAATACGATCTGAGAGAAATCTACTTGGGGTGAAGAAAAATGTGTAATATTTGTGATATTGTCCTTTTTAACTGACTAAACAAAGGTGTTGAAGAATATACCATTTTTGTAAATTACATTCTGGTAAACGGCGCTGAAGAGAGAAAACAAAAGTATGCATTTGTTTTGCATAGTCATAGCTTTACCTATTGTTGTTTTTGTCTTTTTCTTGCCTTTATATTATTCAAACTAGAAGACTAGTTGGAAAAAAAAATGTTTAAGCTGTTCAATAAACCAGCTATGAGCATTTGTGAATGTGTCATTTTAATCAATTTGGATCACTTGTTAAGGCTAGGGCGGGGGCAGGAACAGTAAAGCAGAACATAATAACTCCATACAGAATCGCTTCGTCACAGTTTAACTCTACTGTGCACTAAGCAAATGCCCCAGTCTCTCATCTTCTGACTTCTTTGTCGTTTTATTACACTACTTTGCTGAGTCAACATTTATTATTCGTCCTGCTTTCAGTTCACTGAAAGCACCTCATACAACGTCTTCTTTGACCTCTGTAATTGAAGTAGGGTTTTTTCCCTGGTTGCATTTGCTTAAACAACCTGCATCCCTGTCATTTAATACGCAGGGATTTTCCACCGATATCCTATTGAGGGAGCAAAGATTAGGCTAGCGAAACTAAAAAAATGTGATGATAGGGATCAAAGTAATGCAATTGGGAAAACAAAAAGGTGGCCATGCAGAATTCCCCTCTTTTCCCCATTGATGCTTTCTATTTGGTAACAATTAATTTACGTTAGGTCTCATTCAACTATATCCTAAATATTGGATTTACAGAACTGCTGGGTAAATCAAATTCATATCTATAATTACTGAATGCTTGCCTTGATAATGTCGGGCATTTGTAACACATTTGTGTTAAGACCTAACCCTAAACCTAAATCCAATGTTTGGGATATAGCATAGTGCAGTGAGACCTTACCTAAATGAATTGCTACCAGAAACAAAGCATCAATTGGGAAGATACAAAAAGCCCAATGGTGATCTACATCATATTTTGAGCTACAAATATTCTGCAGTTCTGTCTTTTATTTTATTATGTCCTTAACCCTAACCCTACTAAGTAACAGTGTATACTAATTGTATTGCAGAACTGAGAACTATTGGGCAGATTGGAGAGAAAGAATGCAACCATTTTTGAGTTACATGATTTGCTTAAGATCTGAGCTTTCGAAGGTGGATTTGTGCTCAACTGGGACAAAATGATGTGCAAAATATGACGTACAGGAGAAGGAATTAGGGCGTGAATCTAATTGGCTGACCACACAAAGCACTCATTGCAGCATCCATGAGCCAGATTGAAAGTTACTCAAGTCTCTTTCTAAGGTAAGAAGTATTCATCTACATAAAATACAAAATATTGCATTTATATTTAAAACGTGTACAGAACAGTTAAATCTGACACAAGAATAAAATAGTAATGTTAGCCAAACTGCTGTTAGCAGTTGAGGTTTCCTTTGTGAAGATAAATGAGTCTATGAAATGTGTTTCCTCCCGACTACAAGGCTTGTGCTGACTTCCTGTTTCCTGTTGACCTGGCCTTGCCTCTACAGACTTAATGAGGTCTGAATCAGCACCAACCTAACTACAGAGCTCTGTAACTCATGATGCCTCTCATACTTTCATCTCACTGGGAGCTTTTGTTTAAATATGTACCCTTTTAGGGGGAAAACAAAATGTCCCTTCATTTGAAATATATCCTTATTTGTTATTGGCCCACAGGTATCTGCTTCAGGATTTTGTTCAAGTTGAATTTATTCGTCATACAGTGACATGAGGGAATAAAATGGAAAGACCCTAACAGAAGTGTTGTATGGGTGCGACTGTGTATGCCTGGTGCGGTTGGATTATTACTCAGTTAAGATAAATGAATCAATTGTGTGTGGTGTGGCGGGCTTCCTAGAGAGAGGAGCAGCTTGGATGGGTTGGACCCGACCCAAGGACATGTGGCTCTGTTAAGGATCGCGCTGACTGTCCGTCAGCTGATTAACTCTCCACGGCACACCGGACCCAGGGGTCCGTTGGAGGGGGGGGGGACTTGACCCGGTGCCCGGGCACACTGCTGGGTTGGTATCCGGTGTGTGGAAGACTTCTAGAGTCGGGACAGAGGGTTTTGGTTCTTCATTTTTGTTTGTTTCTGTATTTGACTGTACACATAGATGCAATGTGTGTGTGTGTGTGTGTGTGTGTGTGTGTGTGTTTGCATGTCTATCAGTTTGTTTTTCGTTTTTTGGCCGCCATAGACCTGATGTACGAATTGTGTATGTACGTAGTCTTTTGCCTGACACATCCAGCCAACTGGAAGTTATTTCCCCATCCCGTCAACGTCATCTGCTGTGCACATGTGCAGTCGAATCAGATGATCCTGTAACTCCTGCCCTTTCTTTATTGAACACAACTTTCACAGAATTCCGTGAATCAGACAACATCTTGACCAAATAAAGACAAAACAACCAAAGTCAGAGAAGAATGTATCAGACACCATATGCAGGCCATAATCTCTGTGCTAGGCTAAGAGTTGAGCACCACTGCCTCAACCCAGTGGGACGACGAGTCTTTGAAGGGCTTCTTGACGGATGCCCAACGTTGACGAAAAGACACATCTTTTCATTATTCACCCAGGTTTTCAGAGCACATAACGATGGACGTTTAACCAGAGTCCACATCTCAAAGCACAACAACCCAACGGCGGAAGGCGGGAATCTCCTGCCCAAAGAAAAAACAGAAACTCAGTAAAATCATGATTTGTGACTTTAACAAAAAGAACAGAACTTAAAATCCTGTGACAGCCAAGTCACACTGCTCACCACTTCTGCTCTTAGTGAAGGTCATACAAAGCGGGGAGATACCAGTGCTGGGGTTTTTAATAACAGTTTGCTTTTTTAACCTAAACTTGGATTCATAGGCCGATACCTTGACAGTGAATTATTCATCCTATAAGAGAAGCAGCAGCGAACGGAGAGGCCGCTGCATCGCTTGGTTCACCCTGTCTCACACCAACCACCATCTGGTTTATGTCAGGGACCCCGAGGGTAGGGAGTACCTCTCACACACACACAGACACACACACACAGACACACACACACACACACACACACACACACACACACACACACACACACACACACACACACACACACACACACACACACACATACACACAGACACAAACAATGTATGTACACATTGGCTTATCTCTTTGTTTATGTGTGTGTGTGTGTGTGTGTGTGTGTGTGTGTGTGTGTGTGTGTGTGTGTGTGTGTGTGTGTGTGTGTGTGTGTGTGTGTGTGTGTGTGTGTGTGTGTGTGTGTGTGTGTGTGTGTGTGTGTGTATGTGTGAGAGAGACTGAGAGTGAGTATGCATGCAGTCTGTTTGTATTTGTGTCTGGAGAGCGTATGTATGTTTTATTTGTGTGTGTGTATGTGTGAGGTAAGCTGTGCCTTGCCCCACTTTCTCGAGACTCCAGAGGAGTCTTTCTCTTGCTAGACAAAAGTAGTCGATGACTTATTATTCATCCACAGCAATCCCTACACACAGACACACACACTCACACTCCCCGGCCCTCCCTGCACCACAATCTGATTTATCCCCAGCAAAGGGTGAGACAGGTCAGAAGTCAACGCTTCGACGTCTAGAAATATATTCTGATGAAGTGTTTCATTACGATTTCCAAAGAAAACCAAAGTATCCCAAATCCAAAGTAAATAAAAAACAAAACACTTTAAAACTAGTTCTCGTTCCTCAAGCCCCGCTCTTCCGTGGACTTGCCCAGCTGGGGCCTTTCAAGGCTGAAAAAGTCACGCAGAGATGAACATAAACAGAGATTATACTCGGCACAATGGAATGATCTGCCCTCTGGAGCTGTAATGTGTTTGTGTGTAAAGAATGTTTCTTGTCTGAGTCAGTTTCACGAGGTGCACCTAAGAACATTGCTCTATAAAAATGAGGTACATTCGGTTTGTTGTTAAGCTTTGTGGTTGTTTGATGTTTTTTTGTTTTATGGCCCATACTAATATGTTCTTTGTCTGCAAAGTGGCCATTTTGATTGTCTGCAGATATACAAGGTGTATGTCTCTCTGTCTGTCTGTCTGTTTTTCTTTGTGACTCTGTCTGTCTGTCTGTCTGTCTGTCTGTCTGTCTGTCTCTCTCTCTCTCTCTCTCTCTCTCTCTCTCTCTCTCTCTCTCTCTCTCTCTCTCTCTCTCTCTCTCTCTCTCTCTCTCTCTCATCCAGTCACCAGTTTGACTGAGATTACAGGTATTAATTATTTACTGGCTGTTTATAATGTTAAGTGAAGACTTTAATGGGGCCAATCCATGGGAAAGAGCATTAATAGTTGCCTCTGTGGAGCACTTTTCTCCTGCCCTGGACATTTACAAGACCTTTTCTCTTTTTTTGTCAGCAGGCTTTAAATAAGAGAGCAGTGATGTTTATAGAAGGCATTCTTCATGGCTTATGCAAGCAGGCTTTCTCTAAGCAATAGAGTATAGAGCTAGTGTTAGTTAGTAAGAGTTAAAGTAAGTTGGTTAAAGATAATTACTAAGAGTTTGCAATAGTTCGATAGAGTTACTATGAGTAAGTTGGTAAGAGTTAGAGTTAGTTATAATTAGTGTTAGTTGGAGTTAGTGTTGGCTAGTGAGACTTTAGAGTAAGTGTTAGCAGTAGTTAGCAACTGTCGTTAAGAATTGTATTGGTTAGGGATAGTTAGGGTTACAGTTAGTTAGAGTTGGTGTTGGGAAGAGATATTTAACCCAAGTTAGCTAGGGTTACTTAGTGATAGTAAGAGGTAATGTTCATATAAATGTTAGAGATAGTAAATTGGTTAATTTGAGTATTTGTGCAAGTAAGTAAGTGTTAGTGTTGACGGAGGTAGTAAGTGTTACTTAGAGTTAGTTAGAGTTAGTGTGAGCTCATTTCACATTAATATCGCTTATTTCTCCATGGGCTTTTTCTTCTTGAGTTTTATTTATTTTGACCGTAACTTGGATAAGGCCTGACCAGACTAAACATGGAAAAATAAAATATTCGTCTGAAAGTAAATTATGACTCAATGCATGTTCACCGAGGAGAGGAAAGTGAACTGCGGTCTAATTAAAGAACCGCAAAACATACCACGTAGTGCTTTGATCTTATCTCCCGCCGCCACTGCATGAACAAGACTTAACATCTAATTTAACAACAGGAGATCTCACACTAGATGCCGCCTCTGATGAAACTGGGCGGCTAGCTGAAGAAGTGGGTGACCGGTGAGCAAGAGACAAGTCTGTTTTCTCTTTGGAGGCTTTGAGGATAAAAACTAATACATTAATTAACTCAAATAAAACACGTTGAGCAACAGAAAGTACTGGAATACCCTTCCTCTTACTGATAAACTGGATTAAATCCCCAGTGTTATATCTGATTTAAATAACTCAGACCCCATTACCTCATAAGGCAATGGGCTCGTAATCATTTCAGTTTTGGACTCCACAGGGGGGTAGAAGGATCCCGGCCTTTGTCTGCTTTTTGCGTGACCCTAGGGAGGTAATACCACAGAGGAGTAAAAATAAATCTGGGGCCTGTGAAGCAGTCTGGAGACATTTCCCCGGCAGCAGATTCTGAGGGATCCTTCCCTAAACACATATCGGTCGCGGCAGACGGAGTCCAAGACTATGAGGCTCCTGGGATGAGGGGGAGGTCGCCAAACAAAGCCAAATGCTTTCTATATGAACGACATGTATTGTTTGACTTTAACTTACATTTTACCTGCTGAGTTCAAGTCATCGGTTGTTAAAAGTTCTTAAATCTTATTGAATTGAATTCATTCCATCAAACTATAGACTTGGGCTTATTAGAAACTACCTGGAGCTAAATATTCACATTACCAGTGGACCCTACCATGAAGTGACAATCTCAAATATTTTTACTTTATGAAAGTCTAATGATCTAAATCAGCCTGTGTATGTGTGTGTGTGTGTGTGTGTGTGTGTGTGTGTGTGTGTGTGTGTGTGTGTGTGTGTGTGTGTGTGTGTGTGTGTGTGTGTGTGTGTGTGTGTGTGTGTGTGTGTGTGTGTGTGTGTGTGTGTGTGTGTGTGTGTGTGTGTGTGCTGTCTTTGGCGTCTCCTCAGTGGTACTTCAAACTCTTGTAGCACAGTCTTGTTTTTGTTCTGCAGCTGCAACATCTGGATCTCTGGATGGCAGGGTGCCCCCTCTCAATCCCACGGAGGGGGGGGGGGGGGGGGGGGAGGGGCGCTGACTGACTGATCTCTGAGATTGTGACTGGTTGCATTACATGGAATTTATGTCACCAAAATCAATTATTGCGGTTGTTTATTTATGTACTTCCAGGACCATTAAATTGCTTGCTTACTTACTTGCTGCTTAAGTACTTACTTCTACTACTGCTTACGTGCTTAATACTTATACGTTCTTATACATACCTACTTACTCTCTTACACTTGCTAAATCTGGAAACTCCTAATCTTGTAAATGTCACAAATCCAAATAGTCATGACTGTGAATGATTAAAACAGAAGCAAATACAAGTTTTGCAGTTATGTTTACCACACCAGTGCTGGGTTGCTCAGCCATGATGGACTGATGATTGAATGATTTTTATGTTCTCATTTGTCAGCATTGTTTCACTAAACATAAAAAGTGACTGAACCAGGGAATCATTTCCTGGGTTATGTCATTGAAAGACGTCTGTGATGGGGAAACCTATGCCAGTGGGAGGTTCCATGCTCACTCTGGGATGGAGGGCCAACATAATAGCTACTGTTACCTGTGATGTCATTTTCTACTGGATTGAAGCTCTCTGATTGTCCAGGTCAAACCCATGTCTGCAATGCCTTTTATTTAGCCCAAGGGAAATGTCTCAAGGTTTCTGTGTACTAATATAATGACTCCTTTCATTTAACATGAAAAAAATAACGCCAACCTTCTTATTTCTACTTGATAAACACTTGCATGACAATAAGAGTGTTTATTGACTTACTGCCGTAAAAATCTAGATAGGAATGTGTTTGATTTGGGTACAGATAGAAATATATACATATGTATTTGAAAATGTATTTCTACGATGTCATAATATGATATAAATTATATATGTATATAATGTGTTTTTTTTATTTTCTTATGTGTGACACACACAAATATATATAGGTCTAAATTTATATATTTTTTTAGATATTACCAAAGGCAATACTTTCTATCTGAAGCCCTTAATGAGGAGGGTTTTTTTTTGCTGATAAGGCTTTTGCGTCATCCTCTTCCTTACAAAGATGGTGAGCTGTTCTACCGGATGATGTCAAAATCGACTCCCCCCGCTTGTTTCCTGTCCCACCCTAGATGGCGAATTACCCTACGTGCGTGCGTGTCTCTCACGAGGCTGGGGTGGGGGGGCTGGAATGGAAGACTTGAGTCACAGAGGAAAAAAAGGTTCACATCGCTCTGTGAAAATAATGTAATAATATTTATACCCTTGATGATAATCTTATCATGATTCACATAAAGTTCTCATGAAATATTCGCCGAACATAAAGAAAAACTAAAAGCATAAAGTAACCTACAATAGTCACTTTTTCTATAGTACGTGTAGTATAATTACATAATATACATCCTTACACCCTCTAAATACTAGAAGGATCACCACAGATGTGATGGACGTATCTGTGGTAGTTATGAAACAAGCGTAAACACACAGAAAATAATGTATTCGCTTAAGCCTTCAGTAGCAAATAAGCATACAGCAAGTAATGAGTATGCTAGAAGCTAACTTACTACTTGGGTTTATATCTCTGTATTTAAGTGTTTCTCAATGAAATAATTCAGGACTCATCTTTGTAATGCGTGTTTTAAAGTGTAACCTTTATTGTCTTCATCGTCATTCATTTGCAAAATATTGCATTTCAATAAAATTCTCAGCTAGTCCCTCCATGCTGAAAGTGCTCTATCAATGTACTTCATTTTACGGAAAGATATCTCACTGAGTTAAAACTGACAACAACATAGGCTTCATACTTTATGAAATATTACCCTTTTGTCAAAGCTGTTATGCAGTGTCTTACCAGGCACATTCATGGAAACATAACTTCATATTTCACGTGATTGTTTACAGCACAGCTATTAAAGCAGTAATCCCCCCCCCCCCCCCCAATCCTCACCCACAACCACTCAAACATTTGCTTGGCAACCAAAATAACATACGCTGCTTTCAATATGGCTCTATACTCCTTCTTGTTTTAAATAAAATGTTCTATATAAAATAAACATTATGCTGAAGAGTCGTCATGTTAACTCACATTTACTGCCATTTATTTTGCAATATAAATAATAACAATAAAATCAGTCTTTAGGCATTTCCCTTTCTTTGCGGAGTTGCCCAGGCAGCATACATGGTTGTGTAGTGTTTTCATATACGGGCAACATCACAGAATAAGAGACAAAAGAAATGCAAATGCAGATAGGGAATTAAAGTGCAAAGTCAATAACAAAGAAAAGCCACAATGACAATAAGAGCAACGATATTCAAACAAGGTGCTTCTGCCTGGACCTTGTCTTCCAAACAAATGTTCTTCACAGTCCATTTCTTCATATGTTCAGTTCATTCATAAAAAAATATATCCTCCTAGCATATTTATTAGTGTTCTGTTGGTCTGTTTTTGAAAAAGAAATGTCCTTGTAAAATGCTGTGAATGATGTGTGTCCACTTTCCATCTCCATGTTCCCATGTTAAGCGTTGAAGGTGCTGCTGTTTGTATGCCTCCTGTTGTAACACACCTTGGCCAGAAACCCCAGAGCAACCACCAACGCCAGCGCAGCGCCTAGAATCGCCAGGATGGTCAGGCTCCTGCTGCTGTTGTCCAGCGAGTGGCACATCTCCTCCGTCACTCGCACTATGTTGATGGGCTCTGAGTCCTGCTTATGCACGCAGGTGACGGTCGCGATGTCTGGCACATCCACGGTGGAGTGCTGCATCAGTTGGAAGAAGCGGAGGTTGCTGCAGCAGCTGAGCGGGTTGGAGCCCATGTACAGGGTCTTGAGCGAGCTCCCCAGAGCCACCAGGGCGTTGTACTCCAGCGTGACCAGGTGGTTGTTGCCCAGGTTGAGGGACTCGATGGACGACTCCTTGTTCCACGAGGGCAGCATTGACAGCCGGTTGGTCGACAGGTCCACCAGTTTGAGATGGTTCAAGGAGGACAGGTCCACGTCTAGCCTGGAGATGTGGTTCTCCTGGAGCAACAGGTGCACCAGGGAGTCCTCTAGGCCAGAAAAGGCGTTCAGGCCGACTACCAAGCCTGGGTTTAGTGACAGGTCGAGCAGCGTCAGGGGCGTGTCCTCAAAGGCGTTGTTGGGCAGTACCTTCAGGTGGTTTTCTGAGAGATACAGATGCCGCAAGGTCGGAATTGAGGAAAATGCAACACAGCCTTGATGATGTTTGTGATTGTTGCTGAAGGATGATTCTGCATTCGATGGGCAAATGTGTAGATTATTCTGCTGCAGTAGCAGGTATTTGAGTCTAGGTCGTCCTTGAAAAGTGTGGGGCTCTATGGTGGTGAGAAGGTTTCCTTGTAAAAAGAGCTCTTCCAGTGCCAACAGAGTGTTTTTACCAAACGACATGTCCCGCAAGGAATTATAGCTAAGATCTAAAACCTTCAAATTATTCAGACCGTTTTCTTCCTCAACAAGAAATGACCCAATACAGTTATTGCTTATGTTAAGGTGCTCCAGCTGTACCATACTGTTGAAAAAGGACTGCGGTATGGTTTTCATTTGGTTGTAGCTGAGATCAAGGTAGTTCAGACTTGGGAAGTCCTGATGCATGAGGTATTGGCCAGATTCATTGTGAGCCAAGGACTGCTCCCTGAAATTTCCTATTTCCTCTGCTGTTCCCGTAGTATTGACACCCTGGAGCTGGTTCCGTGAAATGTCCAAGTATGCAAGCTTGTTCCTCCTGGGAACCAGAGGGAAATAATGGATTTTGTTTTGGCTCAGGTCAAGGGAGACAAGCTCATAGTCTGAATCTGAGTATACGGTCTGGAAAGCCTCTAAGCTGTTTTTACTGAGATTGAGTATTTGTAACTGAGAAAGATCAAAGTCTGTGATGCAAGTGATGGAGTTTTTGGACAGATCAAGTTCTGTCAGACAGAACAACACATTGAATGCACCATCTTCAATCTCGAGGATGACATTGTTGTGCAGGCTGACTTTCCTCAAAGACGGAGAGCCAGTAAAGGTGTCTTTCGCTATTTTGGTGAGACTGTTGCTATTTAGCGAGAGGTTAACCAGTGACGACGAGTCTCTGAGGAAGTACTTGGTCATCCCTGTGTGAAGCCCATTGCCTGAAAGATCGAGCGACTCCACAGCTCCTAGTTTTCCGATGCTTGATTTCGACATGGCGAAGACATCTAGGGAGTTCTTGGACAGATCTAGGAATTTGAGATGCTTCATTCCCTTGAATAAACCTCTTTCGATGAACAGAATCTTGTTGGAACGAAGATTCAGATGATGGATGGTGGGTTGAATCGCCAACGTTTCCCGGGTGAGGTTTTGGAAAATGTTACGGGATAGATCCAGCTTCTGGATCCCCAGCGGGAGGTCAGCGGGTGCACTTCTTAAGTTCCGGCCGTCGCAGAACACTTCCTTGTCGTCCTGAGAAACAGTGGGGGAAAAAAAGTCGACATTCCCCTCAGTTTTATGAGCTAATATGACTTCTTATGTGCTGATGTAGCCATGACACATCACAGGCCTTAGTGATTAAAGCCTATGTGGGGGGGGGGGGGGGGGTAACTTTGTGAGTCTACTGGGTTTACCTCTGTTTTAAGTTTTTATACCTCTGTCTTAAGTCGTTCATTTATATTCTTTCCCGAAACACACGAAAAACGAATTCCAGGACTCCAAATCGGCTCACTTTAACCATCAGCCCACTCATTTATACATGAAGAGACGTGGTGATGTTACAGCAAAGCAATTCATATATTATTTCATCTATTCATTGTATAAGCATTAGCCGTAAAGATATGTTCATCGAGAATAATTGCATTACCTTCATTGGTTTTAAACATTGTACTTATTGGTTTAGTCTCTAACAGAAACCATATGGATCCAGACCCTTTCTTTGAAAAAGCAGCTCATAAAACTCTTACTCACGCTCTTTATCTTTCTCTCACCCTGTCTCTCCCTCCCTCACACACGCACACACACACACACACACACACACACACACACTTCCCCCCCCCTCTGAGGCCAAGTATTTAGGTTCTCGGCATACTTGTGGTAGCCTCTGAGAGGTATACGGCATTCCCCATTCTCTTGGCTGTGAACCCCTCTGAATAACAAATGTTCCCAACATGCAAACAAACATTTTCTAGAGCCTCACAACCCAAATAATGAGGTCAAATCCAGTTTCAGAGTTCACCAGGGCTAATTGTATTTCAACCAGAGCGGCAACAGATGTGATAAAGGCGTGGTTTGTGGTGTGTGACGCACCCCAGGGCTGGCGCTGGCGTGCTCATTGGTTAGACTCACCACCAGGCACGGAGAGGGCAGGTGTGGAGGGCTGGTGGCAGGTAGAGAGCCCAGCACGTGGCCCAGGACCACCGTGAACAGCAAGTGGAATCCCGCCATGATGCTGCTAGAACCAGGGTCCGGGCCAGGGGAACAGCAATGAGGAGGAAATGAGAAAGGAAAATAAGAGATTGAGCTGGAGCTGTAGCAGAAGGAAGCGTGCATGCAGGTGATGTGAGGCATGAGTGGGAAGGGAAGGGAAGTAAGTCTGAATGGTGTGCTGTGTGACCTGTACTAAAAATACACTAGGTTTGATCGTTGTGGTCTTTATTCTGTGATTTACTTTTGTACACTGTGAAAAGTTAGTTGTCAGTAATACACCCCTAAAGGAACAAATTAAGTCCTTTCAAAGGAATCTAAAAACTGAGCATTGACCAATGAGAAATAATGACATATATTATTTAACCAATCCTAACACATCCTGTTAGGACTACACAGAGATACAGTTCTACACAAAGAAATCCATGTGCTTTCCATCTGCAACACTTAATAGGTCGGATCTGATAAAAGCAGACTGTTTAAACCTAAAGGCCAACATGTGGATTTCATTTGCAAATGTTATGCGGCTCTCTTTGGTGTTCAGGTAACCCTAGTCTTAAATCCAAAAATGATATAGGCTATATGAAAAAATGCCATAAAATATGACAAACTGAAACATACCAATTCTGAGATTGACAACAAACAAAAAATTAGATATATTCTAAAAATAAAATAGGTATTGTTATTTAATAGCATTCAATAAATACAATGATCTTCCACTCGATACCCCCACATAATAAAATATCAATACAACATCATTTAAAGTGCATAATGAAAGTAATAGACCTTACCTCACTTTCCGTTGACTGTCAGAAAGTTTCATAGCCGTATTCTGACCGTAGAGATTTCACATCCTTTATACTGAGACACGGTAGGAAATCAAACACAAATATATATATACAGGCAGTGTATCCCGCGGTGCAAGGGTGTTTGATCCAGACACTCGCTTCCCTTTGCGCTCCAACATCCCGTGAGGATCCTTCATCAGTTATATCCATGGACCTATTAGGTTTAATCCCGCCCTGCTCCCTCCTGTTTTTTTTAGGGAACCTCCTTGTAAGGGCATTGGAAAGACCAATTAGATTGCAGCTTTGTTTTCTATTTAATTCAGCCTGTCTTCCTTAAACTCTGTTGGGGAATTACCTGGACGCATGTTGCCTATATTTCATTGGAAACTCTGCCTGCATGGGATTCTTCTGAATTATTTACTCTGATTGTAATTCTGAAGATCTGAAACAGAACATTGTTTGAGCCACGGTGCAGCTTGGGGAGTTTCATGTTTGAATCGCCCTTGGGGTTAATGAGCAGTATGACATTATTCCGTTTAGTTTCAGCATAATCTATTCCTGCAAGAGCAACGCCCAGACATAACATATTATGTTTACATATAAGCCTTATCGTATCGTGTGGGTTTGTTCATGTCCATCATCTGTTCATAATGGACTACATGATATATTATCTGTCATAGTCAACAACGTGGTTGAATCATCTCCCGGGATTCCCAATGTTTTTCTTTCATTTTCATTTTCATCTCCACAAGGCTGAGGAACACCTTCTACCTGGATGCTATAAGACTGTTGAACTGCTAAACACCTCCTGATTATGCACTGATTAACTGCACTTATGCCCTTTAATGTCTAGGACCCCGACTGCTGACCTGATTTGCATTTGCACTTTGACTTTATCAACTTACTTACAAGGAACCTACTGCTGCACTTGTACTCATTAATACGCTGCTAACCTTCTTTAAATACCTTCTTTTAATATGTATTTTTGTATCTTAGCATATCTTTATTTATATTAATAGTTTATTTTAAGTTAAACAAATTCTAGGGTTTTAGGTAGCACACTGAGACCTGAGTGCTGTATTTCGTTTTTCATGTTAAATGACAATTAAAGCATCCTTGATCCTTGAACTAACTCTGCCGCCAAGCGTGAGTAGGAAGAACACATTGAAATAACCTGTGCCCGCGATGTGGTGAAACGTGATAAAACTTTGCTATGTTGCAGTATATGTAACTTTATAATTATTGTATTATGTTTTTAAAATGTTTTTAAAAGTGCTATGAGTTTGCAATATGCTTATAAAATGCTTTTCGTCCCTTGAAAAAAGATAAGTGTCATTAAAAAAAAGATAGGGCTCATTACTATGGGGAAGTGTGTGCAGGCGCATATATGTGATCAGGAGTCATCTAATTGAGCAGTTATTCTATAATAGCTTGTAAGCATGTTAATGTGGTAATGGATCCAGATTGCAAAAACACATATGCACCCTCAGTTTATCTGTTTATTCTTCACTTGCTCTCACAGTGTACAAGTTTGATTCCAGTGCCACCAAATCCAATTCGTTTTTAACTGAAATGAAGAGAAAGAGTTAAAGATGGCACAAAGGTATTTCTTCAGATGACTAAAGAGAAATGCCTACAGTATTGCAAGGTTGCAAAAAAGGCATTTTTGGTGGCATGAAATCAGACACAGCAGCAGCAGTGGCATCAGCGGTCGTAGCAGGAGTGGTGGTTGTGGTGGTGGTGATGGTGGTGGAGGTTTAAGGTGGTGCTGGTGGTATCGGAGGAGATGGTGGTGTTGATGGTGGTGATGGAGGTATTGGAGGAGGTAGGGGGGTAGATGATGGTGGTGGTGGTGGTGGTGTTGTGGGGGGGGGGGGGGGGGGGGTGATGACGGTGGTGCTGGTGAAGGTGGTATCGGAGGAGGTACCAGGTGGGGGTGATGATGGTGGTGGAGTTGATAGGAGGAGACCGGCTGAGGAGGATCTGCGGCACCGGGGGGTTTGATAGGGGGAGAGGAGGTCAGAAAGATATGGGAGGGGCCAGATGGTGGAGAGCTTTATCGGTGAGGACCAGGAGTTTGTAATGGTGGGGAAGGTTGTGGCGTGTGGCCCACTGTCAGACGGCGTCAAGCTGCTCTCTGGTGTCATGGCTGCTCAGGATGAAGAGGGGCAGCCCAGGAGGGCGGCCTCCGGAGCTCCTTAGCGTCGGACTCGTCCTGAAGCAGGAGCAGAGTGCGGCGGAGCCTACAGCACACAGCCACAGGCCTCAGCGACACCGCCACCTAGAGAGGAGGAGGCCACGGTCAGCTCACACAGGCCGACGTGAGATTTAAAATACACCTTCCTATACACGGTGTGACATAATTCACACGTTCATACCAACAGGCCACATATGCCGTTTACCAATTAAAGAGGCTCCTTTCTCATTTTAAAGTAAGTCTGAATGGTGTGCTGTGTGACCTGTACTAAAAATACACTAGGTTTGATCGTTGTGGTCTTTATTCAGTGATTTACTTTTGTACACTGTGAAAAGTTAGTTGTCAGTAATACACCCCTAAAGGAACAAATTAAGTCCTTTCAAAGGAATCTAAAAACTGAGCATTGACCAATGAGAAATAATGACATGTATTATTTAACCAATCCTAACACATCCTGTTAGGACTACACAGAGCTACAGTTCTACACAAAGAAATCCATGTGCTTTCCATCTGCAACACTTAATAGGTTGGATCTGATAAAAGCAGACTGTTTAAACCTAAAGGCCAACATGTGGATTTTATTTGCAAATGTTATGCGGCTCTCTTTGGTGTTCAGGTAACCCTAGTCTTAAATCCAAAAATGATATAGGCTATATGAAAAAATGCCATAAAATATGACAAACTGAAACATAACAATTCTGAGATTGACAACAAACAAAAAATTAGATATATTCTAAAAAATAAAATAGGTATTGTTATTTAATAGCATTCAATAAATACAATGATCTTCCACTCGATACCCCCACATAATAAAATATCAATACAACATCATTTAAAGTGCATAATGAAAGTAATAGACCTTACCTCACTTTCCGTTGACTGTCAGAAAGTTTCATAGCCGTATTCTGACCTTAGAGATTTCACATCCTTTATACTGAGACACGGTAGGAAATCAAACACAAATATATATATACAGGCAGTGTATCCCGCGGTGCAAGGGTGTTTGATCCAGACACTCGCTTCCCTTTGCGCTCCAACATCCCGTGAGGATCCTTCATCAGTTATATCCATGGACCTATTAGGTTTAATCCCGCACTGCTCCCTCCTGTTTTTTTTAGGGAACCTCCTTGTAAGGGCATTGGAAAGACCAATTAGATTGCAGACTCCCTAGCGAATGACGCTTTGTTTTCTATTTAATTCAGCCTGTCTTCCTTAAACTCTGTTGGGGAATTACCTGGACGCATGTTGCCTATATTTCAGTGGAAACTCTGCCTGCATGGGATTCTTCTGAATTCTTTACTCTGATTGTAATTCTGAAGATCTGAAACAGAACATTGTTTGAGCCACGGTGCAGCTTGGGGAGTTTCATGTTTGAATCGCCCTTGGGGTTAATGAGCAGTATGACATTATTCCGTTTAGTTTCAGCATAATCTATTCCTGCAAGAGCAACGCCCAGACATAACATATTATGTTTACATATAAGCCTTATCGTATCGTGTGGGTTTGTTCATGTCCATCATCTGTTCATAATGGACTACATGATATATTATCTGTCATAGTCAACAACGTGGTTGAATCATCTCCCGGGATTCCCAATGTTTTTCTTTCATTTTCATTTTCATCTCCACAAGGCTGAGGAACACCTTCTACCTGGATGCTATAAGACTGTTGAACTGCTAAACACCTCCTGATTATGCACTGATTAACTGCACTTATGCCCTTTAATGTCTAGGACCCCGACTGCTGACCTGATTTGCATTTGCACTTTGACTTTATCAACTTACTTACAAGGAACCTACTGCTGCACTTGTACTCATTCAGGGAGGGATCCCGAGCCTAGGGAGGCGTCCAGCTACTACAGCAAGCCATTCATCATGTGTCAATTCTAGAAATGCGAGTGGTCAAGATGTTCGAGAGACCCAGACGCTCAAGGCCACAAAAAACAGTATAATAATAATAATAATAATACATTTAATTTAGAGGCGCCTTTCAAGACACCCAAGGTCACCTTACAGAGCATATAGTCATCATTCAAAACTATGTAAAACAGACTAGGAATAAAAGGAAAACAGAGGTTAAACATGAAGAATAATAATAATTAATAACACTCAAAGACGCCTAAAGTGAAGGGGGGACCTCACTAACCACCACCAATATGTAGCACCCACTTGGGTGATGCACGGCAGCCAATCGGTGCCAGAACGCTCACTACACACCAGCTTGAGGTGGAGAGTTAGGGATGAGGTGGAGAGTGAGGGAAAAGAACATTTAAACACTATCGACCATATTTAAACACTATCGATCACATTTAAACAATATCGACCACATGTAAACACTATCGACCACATTTAAACACTATCGACCATATTTAAACACTATGGACCACATGTAAACCCTATCGACCACATGTAAACACTATCGCCCACATTTAAACACTATCACCCACATTTAAACACTATGGACCACACGTAAACCCTATCGACCACATTTAAACACACTAACGCCCACATTTAAACACTATCGCCCACATTTAAACACTATAGACCACATTTAAACACTATGGACCACATGTAAACCCTATCGACCACATGTAAACCCTATCGACCATATATAAACACTATCGACCACATTTAAACATGTAAACCCTATCGACCACATTTAAACACTATCGACCACATTTAAACACTATCGACCACAAGTAAACACTAGCGACCATATTTAAACACTATCGACCACATTTAAACATGTAAACCCTATCAACCACATTTAAACATGTAAACCCCTCTCGACCACATTTAAACCCTATCGACCACATTTAAACCCTATCGACCATATTCAAACACTATCGACCACATTTAAACTATCGACCATATTTAAACACTATCGACCACATTTAAACACTATCGACCATATTTAAACACTATCGACCACATTCAAACCCTATCGACCACATTTAAACCCTATCGACCACATTTAAACCCTATCAACCATATTTAAACACTATCGACCACATTCAAACACTATCGACCACATTTAAACACTATCGCCCACAATTAAACACTATAGACCATATTTAAACACTATCAACCATATTTAAACACTATCGACCACATTTAAACACTATCGACCACATTCAAACACTATCGACCATATTTAAACACAATCAACCATATTTACACGCTATCGACCACATTCAAACACTATCGACCACATTTAAACCCTATCGCCCACGTTTAAACACTATCGACCATATTTAAACACTATCGACCACATGTAAACACTAGCGACCATATTTAAACACTCACACAATTTGATATATATCACTATATATATATATAGATATAGATTTGTGCTGATTATATTATTACGAACTATCCTTGTATTTAAATTGCGGATCCCCATAAAGGGTATAAATTGCCATCCCCGTATTGGGTTCCAATAGGTTGACTGACTCTCCGTCCATCCTTCGTATCATCTGCTGTTCCAGCGCCAGACAAACGGCGGTGATACTACCGACGGAAAAAGCCGTTACGTCCCATTGTTTGGAGTGAAAGCAGTTTCTCCCTATCCATATAATATATATATATATAGATCTACACATATAAATAGTTTATAAAAGAGTTAAAAGTTTACAAAAACACACTTAAATTACTTAAATTACTAAAAACAACGCAACACGCACGGAGCTACTGGATAAGCGTCCTACTCGCGTCGGCGCCATGGCAACATGTATAATTATATATGTTAAGTATAATTCCCTCACATAGCCACAAGAGGTCAGCACCAAGCAACAAACCAAGTTGCAATGCCAACACATAGCCTCAAGGGATCAGCACAGAGTACACATCCGGGTATCCAGGAGGCGGTAGTTCAGAACCATGCTTAGCCAATCAGAGCACATAACTGAGTCCACGCCTGCCCAGTATTAAAGTCACAACACATAGCCCAGTATGGCAAGCCGAGTGTGCCACAATTCGACTTCAATTAAACGCGTTCTGAAACGCCAGCACGCGTGCCCAGAACGCGTTTTGGTTTTCCAGAACGCGTTCCGGCGTTTCAGCGCGCGCGCCCAGAACGCGTTCCGGCGTTTCAGCGCGCGCGCCCAGCGTTTCAGCGCGCGCGCCCAGAACGCGTTCTGGCATTTCAGCGCGCGCGCCTTCATTACGCCGTAAAAAACGCCGTAAAATCTAGAAAAGCGCCGTATTTTACGCCGTCATGCGCAAAAAAGCGCCGCTTTTTACGCCGCAATTGAGCCTTTCAAGAGCGCGCGTAAAAAGCGCCGTTTTGAACATCAAACCGCGCGTAAAATACGGCGCTTTTGTGCACATCACAACGCCGTAAAATACGGCGTTTCTCTAGTATGCTAATAATCTCCGCCCTTCTTTTCTCTCAGCCAAGGCATTTGAAGTGTTTGCGCCCAATCGCTGAACAAGACAAGCAGACCAAATCAGTTCAACACAGATCTCCTCTCATTTGGCGTTAGTTGTAGCGCCATATTCATATAGATAGGCTATATATATTAGTAAATGCAGTTTCAACGTTGTGATAACCGTGGTCCAATCGATAGAGACGCTTGCTATGTAGGGAAGAGGTTGTCGGATCGAATCTATATATTGTCAGATTTGTGCTTTTGTCAGATGGTCACGCTTTTATGATCGCAATGCTTTTTAGTCCGCAAGCCAGACCTCCTGTGTTATAAGTTCCAAATTCAGTGCCTTTTTAGTCAGCCAGCCAGATCATCTAGGTGTCTTGTTACACGCTTTATAAGTTAATTATATTTAAATTATTACAGCCATGGAGCCTTTATTTTCGCGGAGTTATCGTAACATCCTCTCTTGTTCAATCGATATAAATACACAGTGGAAAGGAGTGAGAGGGAGCCATAGAGAGAGACGAACTGGGGAGCCATGCTCTAACAACGTTCAGAGGCTTGTAACAGTCTACTGAGTCTGACACGGTGCTTAAATGGGCTCTGGAGACGCAGGAATGTTGTTGGATTCAACTATTTGTGCATGGAAGCAAAAACAATAACTCCCCATCAAGGCCAACAGCAGAGTAGCCGAAAAGAATAAACTGATATGAATGCTTCAAATATTAAAACCCGATTGATTAGGCCTATGCCGACATAATATCAGTCCTAATCCTGAACGCACCGTGCGTACATTTTTCACGGCATTTTCCCCCAGACAGACAGAAAGACAGACAGACAGACAGACAGACAGACACTTTATTTACCCCAAACTAACTTTCATAATCCAGCAGGTTACACAATACAAATAACTCTTACACAAATACAGACAGCCTATACAGTAGGCTAATACAGCGCCCACCTCAGCAAAAGGTAAAATGTAAAAAGAAGATATAAGCTACATTTAAAATACAGATGCTGTAGCCTACATAAAAATACAGATGCCACATGAAATATGAAAATAGGATGCACTGTATAAATATGCAAAACTAGGATATAACTAGGCTATAATGAGAATACTTGGTTAACTTACAATGACTAACTTACAATGACTATCCTCCTAAATTAAATTAGTTAGATGGAAAGATTTTTGTCTATGGAATGATCCTGTCACTTTACTGCCACACATTGTGTGTGTCAGTAAAGTGATGAGGTAGGAGAATCCGTGTATGGTTCGTTCTTTGAATATTCCGATTTATAACAAAATCAGAAAAAACTAATAACAGGATTGTTTTTTGGTTTTTCAGATTTGGTTTTGAAACTGAAAAAGGGCAAAAGGAATAAACAAATAAACGGCATTTGATTTTGTGTGTTGGTTTTTAAAACCCGAAACAGAAAAACAAATAGGGCCTACAAAAATAGATACATTTATAGTTATAGGCTACACCAGAAGGCAGAATGCAGCGAAGAAAAAAGAGCCAACCACCTAAACCAGCAATAGACAGATAGTCTAATTATATTTAGCCTTAGTTATGGCCGCACTTGAACCTTATGGTGATTTTATTCCTGAACTATTTGACACTGGAAAGACACGATGCGATCAGTACCGCTCTAAAGCATTCTGGTGCCCCGAAGTACTCCGTTATGATGGTGAGGAGGTTCTGTGTGGAGCACAACCTTCGAAGAAGAAATCTAGTTTCGCCGGCTCCCATGGGAAACAATAAAGCTGCCCATTGTAGAATGCGAGAGACTCGATGGAACGTTTGAAACGTCTTTATATGTATTATTATTATTTATTTTTTAACAACCTCTTGCCTACAGAGCAAGCGTCTCTATCGATTGGGCCACGGCCACGGTGACCACACTGTAGGAACTGGATTTACTAATATATATCGATATGACGCTACAACTAACAACAAATGAGAGGAGAACTCCTCAAAGCAGATCTGTGCTAAACTGATTTGGTCTGCTTGTCTTGTTCAGCGATTGGGCGCAAACACTTCAAATGCATTGGCTGAGAGAAAAGAAGGGCGTAGGTTATTAGCATACTATAGAAACGCCGTATTTTACGGCGTTGTGATGTGCACAAAAGCGCCGTATTTTACGCGCGTTTTGATGTTCAAAACGGCGCTTTTTACGCGCGCTCTTGAAAGGCTCATTTGCGGGCGTAAAAAGCGGCGCTTTTTTGCGCATGACGGCGTAAAATACGCCGTTTTTCTGCATTTTACGGCGTATTTTACGGCGTAATGAAGGTGATACGCGTCTAAATGATGCCGCTTTCTGGCGGGGATGGCTTGCCATACATTCCGGCATTTCCGCGCGCGCGCTCAGAACGCATATTAGCATATTAACAGCACGCGTGCTGTTAATATGCTAATGCGCTCCTCCCCTCAATTTTCTCAGCCAATAGATTTGAGCCGTTTTCACCTAATCATATGCTAGGGCAAACACACAGACAACATCAGTCGAGACCAGAGCTCTTGTTTCGCGAATCTTTTCTGTTGTGTCGTTCTTAAAGTCGAAAGATGTTAAGATGTTTCAAATTAGGTGGTTAATGTGGAGGTGGTGAACACTACAAGTACATACACTTTGACTATACACTATCTAAGCTACTTGACCGAACATTGTGTATGGTAAGTGCCGTGGCAACTATGATAACATAATTAAAAAATACTTTTATTTATAGCGTATCGTTTATTACATTTATTTATTACAGCATTACATGAGTCAGCTTATTCGTCTTCTGAGTACAATAAAAACAATAAAAGAGTTCAGAAGTTAGAGTTAAAATTTCATTAGAAGTAAATAAGTCCGTCTGAAGTATTAACATGCAGTTGCAGGTTTTAGCCTGTACGTGGTAGTAGCCTATAAGACGAGGTATAATTCACTTCATCAGTTGGAATGAGACAGATAGAAAAAACGATATATATATATAGAATATATAAAACTAAATTTACATCAGTATAAGCCATCAAGGGCCAACAATCGAAAGTTAGAGAACAATTGTGTTTTTAGAACACAAACCCCCTGTGATTCCCAAAAACTTCTGTCATTCTATTAGTACCCAATCCTATAGTCTTTAGTTAAATTAATGATATTTCTGACAGATGTGTTAACTGTGTGGGTAAAATGTAAAGTATAAGAACGGGCCACATTCAATTTATGAATTCATGGGGGACCAGTGAAAAGAGAAGAAGGGGCCGTGGTAGGCCCCGAGCATTAGTTTGGCTAAACTCTGCTCTACATCCACAATCTTTGCAGCTCCTTCAGCAGGTTCTGCTGATCCACCACTTGGGGCTGCTCATTGTCTACATCCACTCCTAATGCTGAGCATCCACCGCTACTGCTAATTTGTTGCTCAATAGGCCATCATTGACCATGCTAGCGGGGGAGATTCACATACAGTTGACTCTCTCAGTGGCCCTAGAGGTCAGCGTGGAATCCTACTTCTGTGATCTTCTATGGTTAATGGACTCCAAACAGACCAATACGATGACTCGTGTCATGCAGAAATAAACACTATGCTATAAACATAGATGCTCTTTTTATTCCAGTATGATCATATTGCCGATTTACAAAATGATCAGTCAAACAGCTTTAAAATAACGACTAACTGGACATGAGGTATTGGAATACTTTAACCATCTAGCCTTAACCATCATCATTTAGATAGATAGATAGATAGATAGATAGATAGATAGATAGATAGATAGATAGATAGATAGATAGATAGATAGATAGATAGATAGATAGATAGATAGATAGATAGATAGATAGATAGATAGATAGATAGATAGATAGATAGATAGATAGATAGATAGATAGATAGATAGATAGATAGATAGATAGATAGATAGATAGACTTCAAGACGATGACTCCAAGATTCATCTGGCTCATGAAAGAGTGGTTCAGGGAGCATGCCATCCTTTTCATACATGGCTACCACATAGTCCTGAGAATCTTTGGGATGTGTTGGAGAAGGCTTTGCGCTGTGGTCCGACTCTCCCATCATCAATAGCCTACAAGATCAGGGTGAAAATTGAATTGAATTGAACACTTGACGGAAATAATTCTTTAGACCTTGCAGTAGCCTATTGAAGCAATGCCAAATGAATTTGTTCAGCAATCAAGGTAAGGGTGGTCCTACGAAATTTCATACACACACACACACACACACACACACACACACACACACACACACACACACACACACACACACACACACACACACACACACACACACACACACACACATATCAGACGTAAAATAAATCAAATCACTATTACTAGGCCTGATAGATACTGATGATGTGAAATATTGACCAGTATGTGCAATGGTGGTAGTGTAAAGTGACACAGTGCAGGACATAATCACTGTAAGTATGGCTTGTTGTTAAATTTGAATGTGGAACATATTCTATAAATATGGAAAGAACAAGAGTATGAATTTGAATGTGTTGTACAGTGGGGGTCATTATCCAGGATTGCCATCATCCATTTCAGTCTTCTTTTCTCTGCTATTGAAGGGATGCACTTCAGCTCTATACCCAAAACATAGCCAGCTTTCCTTAACAACCTGTCCAGTCGCCCAGTATCCATCTTCTTAACGCTGCCTCCCCACAACAGCATATAGGAGAGTACAATGACATCCTGAGGACCTTGCAGACATTGAAGGACCACAGCCTCCTTAGCAAGTACAGCCGGCTCTGCTCTTTCTAGAGTGCATCTGTGTTGGCATTTGTACGTGGTGACCCCCTCCACATTGTCCCCTCTCAATGGAGACTGGTAGCATATGTCATTTAGTCCTCCTGTAATCCACCACAATTTCTCTTGGAGGTGTTCAGTTGCAGGTGTGATGACCCAGGCGGGTCTTTGACCCGGCCCCTGCTGTGTGTATGCCTGTGTTTCTCTCACTCCTAATCAGGAGATTGTCGGCAGGTGCTGGTTGGACCGGGACCGCAGTGTATAGAGCCTGCCCAGACAGGCTTCTCCCTCCTCCCGGCATTTGATTTCTGCTGTTTGTTTGTAACACATGGACTGATGTTCACTTAATAACAATATAGTAATAACATACTAACTAACTAATATAAATATATGATTAATATATTCCTCACCATGACCTGACGTGTAGACACTGTGAAAAAGAAATAGGAAAAAGGTGACCAAAACGTTTCACTAAATTAAAGGCTATGAGTGAGTTTGTAGGTGAGTTACAAATGTATCAAGAGTAGAGGCCAGTTTAATGTGAAAAGGGATGGTTAAATGGTAAATGTTGTGAATATTTTGGGGGCAATTTTGGCTGCAATATTTTCTGCATTTATATAGGCTATACACCAACTATTTATGTAATGTGACAGGAGCGGGATGGAAGTCTTCCTAAAGGGCTTGGTCTGTTGGGTACCAATACCTACCAGTTGGTTACCAATAGTATCAGTTGTAGTAGTATCTATCTCCTCACCTCCCTATATTATATATATATATATATATATATAGTTTTTTCTATCTGTCTCATTCCAACTGATGAAGTGAATTATACCTCGTCTTATAGGCTACTACCACGTACAGGCTAAAACCTGCAACTGCATGTTAATACTTCAGACGGACTTATTTACTTCTAATGGAATTTTAACTCTAACTTCTGAACTCTTTTATTGTTTTTATTGTACTCAGAAGACGAATAAGCTGACTCATGTAATGCTGTAATAAATAAATGTAATAAACGATACGCTATAAATAAAAGTATTTTTTAATTATGTTATCATAGTTGCCACGGCACTTACCATACACAATGTTCGGTCAAGTAGCTTAGATAGTGTATAGTCAAAGTGTATGTACTTGTAGTGTTCACCACCTCCACATTAACCACCTAATTTGAAACATCTTAACATCTTTCGACTTTAAGAACGACACAACAGAAAAGATTCGCGAAACAAGAGCTCTGGTCTCGACTGATGTTGTCTGTGTGTTTGCCCTAGCATATGATTAGGTGAAAACGGCTCAAATCTATTGGCTGAGAAAATTGAGGGGAGGAGCGCATTAGCATATTAACAGCACGCGTGCTGTTAATATGCTAATATGCGTTCTGAGCGCGCGCGCAGAAATGCCGGAACGCGTTCTTGGCGCGCGCGCTGAAATGCCAGAACGCGTTCTGGGCGCGCGCGCTGAAACGCCGGAACGCGTTCTGGGCGCGCGCGCTGAAACGCCGGAACGCGTTCTGGAAAACCAAAACGCGTTCTGGGCACGCGTGCTGGCGTTTCAGAACGCGTTTAATTGAAGTCGAATTGTGGCACACTCGGCTTGCCATAAACGCATCCTTCAGATGCCCTACTAAGTGTATCTCCACGCGTGCCTATACAATTCCCCTCCTTTTGCATGATAGAGACTAGACTAAACCTTTACCAACGGCTCGGGCTGCAAATATGGATGGCAATTATTTTAGTAGATGTTGCCATAAGAATAAATGCGCTCTTAATTAGAAGAGATTAACTTGATACGCGGACACTTTTGTTTGAATAGCCTCAGGATGACCAAATTAAACAGCGCGGCGTCGGCAATCAACAGTGTCCCCTGTCCCTAACTGACCACGCCTCCCCATTAGTCAATCAGGCAGAGATGGCTCTGGCCAAGGGAACACTTGACCGCCTGCAAAGGTTATACTGAAGTCCAAGGACAGTTTGTCCTCATCTGTCCTACAAAGCCGGAAACGCATGTGCAGAGAATCATTTATTGTGTTTTGTTGCTGTACCAGGGAAAAATAGAAGAGTGCAGTTGTTCATCATCCCCTTGTTGGGAAGTGGCAGAAAAACCGGAGAGAACAATTCATTTGGATCCAAGGCTCGCTGGTGGCCAAACATCTTCTGGTAAAGATCAAGGATGTGTGCCTCCATTTAAGCTTACCCTTCAACTTTAGGGGGGTAGGAAAAGCAATAGCTTTTCCTAACCCTAGGGGAGGGGTTAGGTTTTTGTGTTGTTATTAGTTAGTTAGTTAGTTAGTTAGTTAGTTAGTTAGTTAGTTAGTTAGTTAGTTAGTTAGTTAGTTAGTTAGTTAGTTAGTTAGTTAGTTAGTTAGTTAGTTAGATTCCATCTCCTAACCTTTTTTTTGTGGTTTCTACAGAGACTGGAGGAGAAAGCAGTAGAAGCGCACTGAGGAGGGAGGGGAACCCAGGTTTGTCTATCATTTATCATCAACAGGCGATGCTGGAAGGGAGCTGGCCAGCGCCAGGACTGTCTGGGTTCAGGGAGACTTACTGGGTTCAAGGGGTCGGGGTCCGGGCTGGCCACCCAGAAGGAGGGCCAGAACGGCAACATGGTCAATAAAACATTCCTCCTTTTATCATGAAGAAGGAGTTAAGGCTTTCAGGAAACTCCTAAAGCCAGACATGCACTAATCTAAATAAATAATGGGAGAATTAAGTGGATAAAAAAGAAGTCCCTTAAAATAATCTGGTCACGAGGAGGGGTGCATTCGTAACATCACGCTCGACATCATAGATCATAATGAATAAATATGCAATAAATATGTTAAAACAATGATCAAGTAAGAATATATGGCACACTACAAATATGATTGATTCCATGAATAATAGAGCAGGCTCATGTAATATGCAAAAGGAGAAGAATAGGCGAAGGTGTTAAATCACACAGATAATGAAATAAGGTTGTGTATATAATCACACTGTATTGATCAATATTTAATCTGGACTGAATAGTGATGGACTCCAACCTTTACGTTTAAGTATGGCAAGGCGCTGCCAGTCTCTGGGCTGGTAGAGGTCTGGCACGCTGCAGCAGAATCTCATCCAGACCCAGGGACTGTGACTCGGCCGGTTGTATCTGCCTCAGGTCGCCCCCACTGACATCACGCGCATCACGCACTGAGAGGCGGCCCAGAATGACCTCCGTCTATGGAAGAACTGTGTGCATGGGATTAATCAAAAGAGGGGTTGCTAATTAGCAGATTGAAAAGAAAACATCATTTAGCAAACAACACAACAAAAAGTTTAAATACATTATTCTTAAGAAATGTATTACCTAACCTTCCCTTATATGTAAACATTTGATATTTAATACATATTTAATTTGAACTTCCTAAGATATATGTAAACGTTTGAAATGTAATGTACATTTTATTTTTTTCTACAGGCTTTCGGTAACTATAGATTTGAACCTGTTCTTTGCTGTTATTGTTTGTTTTCCTAAATTCTGTACTGAGTGATTTAAAAACTAGGATTTTATAAATAAGAAAGGAAGTAATACATTTCACACGTTATCAACACGTTGACAGTAGGGCAAGGGAAGTCTTACAATCTCCGTTGGTAAATCCTGAAAAAAAGCCAAGGGTTTCTCAACTGGAGTGACCTCTTCTACCATCTGTTGCTGGGAAGGTAAAGGAAAGTTCGGAAAATGTCAAAATACAAAGCATTATACATTATTTGACCCATGAAGTGAAAACGAGTTTCCTTGCTTTGAAAGACGTGGGTGGTCGTTCAGGTGAGGCTGAGCTTGGCCCCTCCTCTCCAACTGTCTCCACTCTCCTCCCTTCGATGGATGTAAAGGCTCGCTCCAGAGAGGGGCAGCGTTCCCTCCTCTTCCCAGGTATTCCTGTATCTGAAATGGTACTTTTTCAAATAAATCTAATAAACATCCAAAAGCGCTTCCCGTCCAAGTTCCTCAATGACTTCTGGATGTTCACCAGCTCAAGCCTCTCATAATTGTACAATCTAGAATTCCTCATGTTTCTGAAATGCCTGCGTGCCTCAAGCCTGTGTGTGTGTAGTATGCATAAAATGTAAATCTACATTTTAGAACACAAAATGAAGACGAGCCCAACCCCTGCCCCCCCCCCCCCCCCTGCTCCATGCAGGGTCACTCCATTATTTTGTACTGTTGTCAAATTGATTATGATGGATTTGTAAAAAATAAAATAAAAAATAAAAAGCGTGTAAACAAAGCTAAACTGTTTGATGAAAACACAAAATGGCACTTAAAACACCCTGTTAAATCCCTGACCATACCACCATACCCCGAGACTCCCTCTCTCGTAATAGTGAGGCTGCCCAGGGCCTTGTTTGTCCGTCTCTCCTTGTGTGCAGGCTTCTTCTGGTGGTCTCATTGGGCCCCTGTATAGGGACACAACCACGCATGGCCCTTGGGTGACGGGGTTGGGGCTCTCCCCCTCTTTCTAAAGGCCCTAGGTACTTCCTAGAAGGAAAATATAATCAAACAAATCTGCCATCAAATACTCATCAATATCACGGTAACGTCAACACAAAGTGAAGTGTACGGCCCTGGTCTGAAAAATATTCAGGTGGGACACTCCTACGACGTTGGGGAAGCATGAGTCTGCCCCCTTTAAGAATGAATCTGCAATTCACAGAAGGATTCATCCCTGTCCAACAAATGTAACAAAGCGATTCATTGCAGTATGCCCCTTCAGCCTCCAAGGTGATGCTGATGCTGACACCAGTTTGCCAGGGAGGGGGTCCACGTGTGGACTTCTACGTGCGCACCAATTCTCCGGTGGATTTATCATAAATAAATTTAAAAAAAAACAGAAAGTCATGCGTTCTTGAATCAACCTACCTCCATTTAATGATGTAGGCACAAAGACAAGCTGACAAGCTGTAGGTGTCAGTGTGTAGCATATTGCACCTCAGGTGAAACAAGCATTTGGATTTGGCCGGTTGCATTCATGCCAGCAGTCTGCAGATGTCGTTGTCGGCCATCTCTTTTGAAACAGCCCAGTAGCCTACTAAAGCACAGGACACTTTTGTGATAATCACTCGCACATTCAGTTTTGCAGAGCAACAAAAACAACTTGTCTACTTGTAGATAATATTTTTACAAAAAAGCTTCACATTCCTCAGCATTTTAGGGAGTCTCTTCCGCAGACATGCAGGTTAATGCCCTCAGATAGGTGTATAAGTGTAAAAGCAGTAAAAAATGACATCATATTGGCGTCGAACCCTCGGTTGACATGCCGTAGGGTCAAAGTCGTTAACTTACATTGTACAGCTGCTCATGTGTGCAATACAGGTTGGGCCAATGATTAATACCATTTAATTTAGATGGAGTTGTGATAAATAGGCAAGCCCTTACATGAATTGGCTGACTTTCCCTTCAAGAACGAAAAAAGCTAAATTTATTCTGTTGTTCCTGTGGTTTGAGTCTTTATTTTAATATAACGGTGGGACTGGGATGATGGTGGCCAGGCAGAGCAGTCATCGCAGGCATGCTGTGTTTACCTAAGGATATGGCGCCCCCTGCTGACAAGAATTCTCGGAAAAAAGTTATAAAGCGATATACTGCGGCAGGGACCGGGGAGTGTTGAAGGAGCTTACTGGGACAGAACTTGAGGTCACTGTTTGGTCGACGTCCCGGCAGAGGTATCCTGTGGCTCCTGAGCACACAGCTACTCCAGGATAATGGCTGATCTCGGGGTTTCCATAGGCCTGGTCGCATGCATAGTCCTCTTTTGTGAGGCGATGCGCAGGGCAGCCAAGCGACACTGCTCCGAGGATTACAGGATTTACCTGGTGGAAGCGGTGTCCACGTTTCAGCTGTGTGCATGCACCCATGAACTAAAACTCTTGGCCGAAATGGGCAGTGTAGAATTGCACATAGCCCTGACAATGTCATACACCATGACGATTGTGCACATTTCAACTTTTAGCGGAGCATCGTGCAACCCAGTCAGCGTTCTGGAAAGCCTATGCCGCGGGACGACCTCCGCGAGGGGCGCTGCTGTCCTCATATCCGGCCAGTTTGGAGCCGCGATCATCGCCCAATTCTCGGCAGCCGCCGTCTGGAGTCTGGGTCTGTCAGACCTCCACTCCAGGTACGGAAAGCTTGGCTACAGGTGTTTCGACCCCATGGGGGGAACTCTGTTGCAGGCCGCCGGGGTGGAGCTGGCGTGTGCGTTCTGCTTGCAAGCGACGGTCATGCACCTCCACAAGCTGAACGCCAGACTGAGGATTCACGCCGTCGCTGCTGTGATCATTTCGCTCTGCTACACAGGTTTGTTTTGTTGGCCCCTTGGCCCCCCATATTGACCCTGCAGTTACGACACGTTTTTTTTTTTTATTCAGTGCAGAGCTGAATCAAATTGCTCTGATTATTTCCTTAGGTGAAATATGTGAATTCTTTAACATAGGCGAACCGATTTTAAACGGTATGTGCACGTTAATAGACCATATTTTTTAGAAAGGGAAAAACGTCACTTTTGTAGACCTACTGCAGTTGTGTAAACATCTGCTTTACACTATCAATGTAAGGGCTCAACTTATTCGTAGGGATAAAGTCAGGGTCAAGGATTATTGGTAGAACGTATCATGCGGGCAGATAACAGGAGCCAAAGGAACCGACAAACTGGGCAAGAAACTTTGGAACGTAAATACAGGGAAACAAAATTGCTAGGCCTCACACGGAACACACACACACGCACACGCACATGCTAGGGAAAACAGGCCATGGTGGTGCGTAATCACCTAGCCAACACCTGTGATCCGATCCAATAATAATATAATCCAAGAATTTGAACAAGCTGCGTGATCATAGATGAATTGTGTTTGACAGTGTGATACATGTTCCACATTGTGTAACCCAATATGTATATTATCATCATTGGAAATTTAGATAATATGTCATTACATAACCTAAAGCCCTAAATGTTGGACTGGATAATCGATATGCATGGTGATGTAATTAAGTGAAGCATCAATCAATGTGGATGTTTTGGAAAGTTTGTGAGAATTGTGACTGGTGTTAAATATGGCCTCACTAAAACGAAATAGTTTCCATCCACTTATCAGATTTAACACTTAAGCGGGGATACTTTTTGGGCATTGGGTATAATATTGAATACTTTAAATATACTAGTGCTTTACAATTAGTTAGAATTTCAGTTTAACATAACTGTTTGTGGTGAACAAGTTTATTATTACTGATTGGGTTGTTGATGGTCAATCAGTTGACTGATTTATGCTCTCCACAGGGGGTCACATATCAGGGACAGTTTTCAACGCCGTGCTAGCGTTCTCCATCCAGTTCCCCTGCAGTGGACACACCTACCCAGAGTACTGCTTTGTGTACTGGCTGGGCCCATTACTAGGTAAGTACAAGTACTGTGTCTCTTCCTCAAGCCTTCTGTGAGGGCATGGCATCTCGGCCAAATTGAGGACTGTAATAAAAAACAAAGACTGTCAAGAAACAATAGTGACTGATAACAGCTGATTGATGAAGGATTTGCGAAGGGTTGTAGTTTAATCTGTTCTTGTGTGCTATTATTTACTTCAGGCAGTACACTGCCCATGAGCACATCATGATCTCGCAAGTCAATGTTATGTAGCTCTCTGCAGATCATTGTCAGAGGCAAACGTGAATATCTGTATGGTCTCACCAGGCTAGCAGTACACTCCTTACCTTACCTGTTCTTCTCGCTCGGAGGGATGTTGACACTGTAACTTACTGATAACATATCTATGATAATCAATAAGCATATTTTAACATAAATTAAGACCTGTTCAAACACCCTTTTCCATGTCACTCCAAGTCAAACAACACTGTTAATCCTAAATATTATTTACATTCGATTTACATTTCCCATGTGTGGGAACAAGTTCACCTTGAAATTACCTTACACATTACCGTTGATCATGGTTATATTTCTGGTGTGCTAAGTCTCTGACCTTTTCTTTGACAGGCATGACAAGCTGCATAATGCTCTTTGAGAAAATCATACCGTTTCTCTCTGGGAAGAGCACCATTGGAAAGACAACAGGGACTTTGTCTCTCAGCAAGAAGACTCTGTAGTGTGGACTGTGGTTCAGGCCAAATCCCTGTGGCTTTCTTTGTATGTTTTGGGGAAGAATTCACTGTGGAAGGTAACAAATTGGTATACAACCAATGGTTGGTTTATGAAATGGTTGGTACGCACTAATCAAATTCATGCATCTTTGCATCGATTATTCCTGACCAAACTCTGTTTCTCTCTTGACAATCATCTATGCACAGTCCATTCCCTTTCTCTTATTCATATGGAAATCTTTACTCTTACAATCCCCAGCTCCATCACTGCTTCTCTCTATTTCAAATGCTTTTTTATTCAGTAGATTTCAAATAACTTTTGAGAAGCTGTACTATGCAAGGGGTAAGGTGCAAATATAGAATGATTTGGAATGAGGGCTTAATGTACAGAAAATGCATTCACTTGCAAACGGCAGTATTTGAATGGCCACATTGAAATTTCATTCCAGCATTTTTTCTACCTCAGACGACCAGAAGCGACTCGTAAATTGCGGTTTGAGGCCAGACCTGCTCATACCTCAGTGGACTAGATAGTGAGAAGTTTGTTAAAATTGCACAAGGCTGGTTTGACTAGCGAAACCAATCCTGTTTGCCTGCAGGTTCTTCCTCTCATTGAATCAGCTTTGAGGTGTTAATGTAAAATAGAAAAAGAACAGGCAGGGTCTTGCAAATATTTTTGCGACTGCTAGGCTATAGCTTCACTGAATATATCAGGAATAATGAGCTCTTGTCTAATAATGTTGCAAAGAGGAAAACAATTACTGCGATTTCATTTGAATGTAACTTGGAGACACAACACAACTTCTCTAGCATTGTGTGAAGAAGCTAAGATTTCCTCTATTCTTTTTTGTAACTGCTTGGGATTTCTATGGGCAATATACATTCATTAATGTATACATGTATCTTTCTATAATGTTACATTTTATTCTTAGAAATAAAATAAAACCAACTTTCAATGTTAACCCAACCCAATGTTTTGGTATTTTTGTTCAATAGAGACTTGATGTTGGAAAATGAAAAGCATTTTGAAAGCATTTTGTTTCAAATTCTAGTCATATCTATCAGTCTTCGGCCCCCTATTTAACATTAGGGTTCAACAAACCTAGTTGTTCATTTCAGACACATTGAGGAAGACATTAAGAACACAGTTAATAATAAACCATGCTCTCAGTAACAGGCCCCTGGGACCCACGCACACACACACATAGGCACACTCAAGCGAAACCAATCCCGTTTGCCTACAGGTTCTTCATATCTCATGAATCAGATTTGAGTAACAAGCAGGGTATTGCAAATATAAGTTGGACTGCTTGTATAACTTCGCTGAATATACCAGTAATAATGAGCTCTTGAGGACATTAAGTAACATACAGAGTTAATATTGAGGCAAGATCACATAAACAGGCCCTCGGGACCCTCACACAACACACGTATGATTTTTGATAATGAGGTTATGTTAAAATGTTCTGGGTTTGCTGGGCACTACATTAACATTTAGGGCCTTTGGCAGTCGCGTTTATCAGAAGCGATTTACAACAGTTCATACATGTGACGGCGGGGTCAACACTTCAAGGCGACAGCCACCTGGCCGGCGGGAACGATGAAGGATTATGTACAGTGCTCAGGGACACCTCAATACTCAGTTAACAGGAGCCGGGGGTCGAACTAGCACACTACCGGCTTCAAGTCAAGTCTTTGCACCTCCTGAACGAAGCCAACCCCTATAACCGATGTTATACGATGCACTATACACCTTATTTTATTACACCAATAAACGTGGTGTAACAGTAAAAGTCTGAAGGCATGAAGGTTACAACTGTTAGGTTCAATCAAATGTTTACTCGAGCGACGTACAAGGTTGTGGAGTGAGTGTGGATGATGGCAGGTTTAGGCCCAATCCCATTTCTACCCCTTACCCCTTACCCCTCCCCCTTGTTTTGAAGGGGTAAGGGGAAGGGGTAAGGGGTAGAAATGGGATTGGACCTTAGGCCCAATCCCATTTCTACCCCTTACCCCTTCCCCTTATCCCTTACACTTACCCCTTCAAAACAAGGGGGAGGGGTAAGGGGAAGGGGGAAGGGGTAGAAATGGGATTGGGCCTTAAGCAGCCTTACCTGGTCTGAGTCAGTCTGATTGGACCCTTGGGCGGGGTGGGGCTGCACACCTGTTGAACGTTAAGCAATCAATATGAACAGGTTAAACCAGCCATCCCAGCACCCACCTCAGGGCCATCAGATGTCCTACATGGCAGCATGGAGCCCCATCTTCATGTATCATTCACGTCAAACTCTACAATAAACCTGTTTCCAACATCACCACTCTGCGTCCTTGTTCTGGAGGAGGCCAGCAAAACATGCCGATAGGTGGAGTGTGGCAGCAAGTCACCTAGGTGGCGAGTAGCATTGGTGTTGCTACAAAGTCGAACTCATGTACTTACTACCTGCAAGACCTAGAGAAAAGCCAAGGCTAACTATTTACTGGGGTCATCCCTATGTTCCCCGGGTCTTCTGTTCCCCACTATTGCGGGGCAACATAGGACCCCTTTTCTGGAAAAGGGGTCCTATATTCCCCGCAATCTATCAATCTTTACGGAAGACTCTCAGTCGCATGGCCCACCTTAGCTCAAGCAGCCCAAATCCTAAATTTGCAGCTTTTGGCATTTTAAATCTAAGATTACTCATGTTTGCATATTCCCACCCCTAATCATATTGTCTTGCATCGAGGTTTAAAAATGCTAATAATATTAATTAAAATAATAACAGCAACAACAATAATAATACAGGTAACATGAAAAATAAATATATATACACATTAAGATTCTGAATCTGGCAGTGACGAATTAAAGAGCAACTGAAAACTTCTAGCTCTCTTCTCAAAAAAAGGAGGGGCTAAGCCCTTTCCCTTAGCCTACAGGAAAACATTGCGGCTGACAACCTTCCAGTAAGATGCCAGATCTCTGAGACCTGCAATGTACTGCTCCCTGAGCCTCTGGGGACGGGCCTCCAACTCCCTCCACCTGCGTCTCCTTATTGGGGGAGGATCTGTCCGGTCTGCCCTCTCCAACTCCCTCCACCTGCGTCTCCTTATTGGGGGAGGATCACCCCGGTCTGCCCTCTCCAGCTTCTCCTCAGCAAGCTGCTGCTGGTCTTTCAGGTGGAAAGGAAACATTCACAGCGATGGGTGGCGCACTTGAACAGCATCGTTCAGAGTGCGATGGTAAATTGCAAAAAATATTTTTTTTTACTTTTTATCCTGTATATTGGTTATGCGAACATAGGGACTCATTTTTCTGTGAAAAAATCCTCAGAAATGCGGGAACATCGGGCTGTGGGACCATCGGGCTGTGGGACCATCGGGCTGTGGGACCATCGGGCTGTGGGACCATTGGGCTGTGGGAACCTGGGGCCTCATTTTTTTTTAAATTTCAGTGAAAATAAAACCTGCCACCCCATCAACTACGACACACCCATGGCATGGGAGACAAATTCTAACCACTGAGCAAAAAGCCTAGGTTTCCAACTTGGAGCAGTTGTTAACGTCCCCGACTGACATCTGGGAGACCAGGGTTCAATGCCCCCGCTGCAAGTCCATTTCGCTTTGGGAAAAAGCATCTGCTAAATACCTGTCTTTAACCTAACTTAACTTTCGCACGTTGAAAGCGAAAGGAAACATTGTGGAGCCTGCTCTCTCTGGGTGTGCTTAGAAATTAAATAATGAGTTTATGATCAAAGTTTTATCTCTACTGATTGAACTAACATTCATTGAAAGGATCCCTTTGGACAAAGATAAAGTGACATAATTAACAGAGCGGCCAAAGAGCTGCATGCAGCTCGAGACCTGCAGGTTTGCCACCCCTAACCTAATCTTTCCTCGTCAAGGCCTATTTGCATAATGCGCGTCAAACATAGGCGTATTTGCCATGGAATTTGGCAGTAATGGTGGAAAAGGTAACAGACCGGGGAACATAGGACCCTTTTTTTAAGAAAGGGTCGTATGTTTCCCAGGTTCTATGTTCTCCGGTCACATACATATCGGGGAACATAGGACCCTTTTTGGATAAGGCGGGGAAAGGACCCTTTTTAAAAAAAAAGGGTCCTATGTTCCACAGTCTCATACAAAGAGGGGAACATAGGACCCGGGGAACGTAGACACACTCCCTATTTACTTATCTGCCACTGTGTTGGCTATAGTAACTTACGTAAGAAGTAACAGTAAAGTTATATTTAGGTCTTCGGCTGTTTCCTGATGGAAAAAAATAGATCTACCATACACAAGACAGATTCCTGTCATACTGCAGATTCCTCATTAAGCCCTAGACATGGGGTCTGTTGCAAAATGGGAACTTTGTAACCTTCTTTGATCCTATCAATCAATAAGCATTGATTGAATCAATAAGCATTGATTGAATCAATAATAAAAGAGACAGTGAGAGATCACTTATTTATCAAAGATATAAAAATGAATATAACTCAATGAATATAACATTTAGGCCAAGATCTTATTAAATGACCAATTATTTGTTAAACCTTTAAGTGTTACTGACCATCACAAAAATCCCAACCGCGAGTCAGGATTAAACCCATTTTATTATGACAAATGTACAAGATCGGATAAGAAATAACATAGTGACATTAACAAAACAAATGTATAGGACATACGCAACATCGATGAGCAATCTACAAGGTTCAAAATAACAGACAAGGACGTCTCTCCTCCCAGGTTGGAGATGAGGTAATAGGCAACGCTTTAACACTTCAGTCCTTGGCACCATCTCTCCACTTTCCCCCCCATCTGTATGTGGCATAGAGGGAAAAACACAACCCACTCAAGGGATCCTTCCCAGCATCTCATCACTCCACACCCCTCCCCATCATTTGCTACTGTTTTCTCCAACATAATCTAAAAGTAGAAACAGTCAAACCAATGTCGTGCACCGTGAATGACACGCGACACTTCATTCCTTTAGCTTCAGTTAAATTGATTTGGCCACAGCTAGTATATATATAGATATATGAAAATCAACAAAGAACAAGAGTGGTTTATCCTTTGTGAAGACCATGCCAAGACTAATTTACAAGGATATTCTACTTATTATCACTCACGAGACACAATTCTGTATGTTTTTTTGTTTTTTTTACTTCCCGTCAGTCGCTTATCATGCCTACCAATGCAGTTTCACTGCAAATCAGATATCCTTTGATGTCCCTTTGTAATAATGCAATAGGTTGGGGGGAGATAAAATCCTAAATAAATCCAAACATGCCAGTTTTCTGATTTGATTACAAAAAAAACGGTATAAACATTAAGTTCCTACAAAAGAAAAATAATAAAATCTCATGCAATCTGTAATAATTGCCCAATATATTTGTTTTCTTGTGATTATAAAACACCTCTACATATATTACAGCAAAACCTACAGATATACAGACTGGTTCCGAAACAGTGGACTAACAGGGTTGCTTGACCAAACTACTACTCAGAATTGGATTCTGGGTAATTTGTTAGAAAACATGTCATATATATATATATATATATATATATTGAACTATTTTATGTTTGTGTGTATGATTGGCTCAGACGGCCTCACCTAAGTCTATTACCGTTACAGAAGTTTAAAAAGGAAACGTTGAGAGGGATCACACTTCATAGACACTAATGGAAGGCAAAGAGGGATTTCTAAATAAATACACCACTCAGTCAAAGGAGTGTCGAGTTTTGGAGCTGGGCATTCAATGAGGAAAAATAACATGCGGAGAGGGGGTGAACCCACACACAGGAAAGATGCAAAGAGGAGGAGACGGTGATCCAAAAGAGACGACAACACAGTTCCAGATATACAAAAATACATTATAGTTATCAGATGGGATATAAAAACACAAATGGTAAAAATAACGGATATATTACGAACAAACCCCCCAACCCCCCCAAAGGCAAAGCAAAAACACTCAAACAGGAAACTATGAAAACATCCTCCACTGTTTTACAACAGTGGATGAGCTCCAAATAGTCCCAAAAAAAAAAAATAAAGCCCCAATGTGAGTGACTTTATCCACGCACAACATTCCCTTTACAGATTCTATGACACGTCTAAATATGGGAATTTCACCGCTCCTCAATGACAGCACAGAAATGTAAAAATAATTATATATGTATACAATGAATGTACAAAGTCTAAACTAACCACTTTTGGAGGAGGGGGCAGGCTAATGGGGTGGAGGCAGGGAGACAAGTTCTACACTAATAATTGGTCCTTTATATACATTCAACCCTTCCTGCAAGACAGGCAGGCTTTGAATAGGTATATGAATGGTACCGCAACACTTGGCGACAGAACAATTGAGCAAGTTGTTGGAAGCACGTCCGATTCGCACTGTCGATCTTGGTATTGTTGGTGGTCCTATGTCCGTCTTCTGCACGTGGGACAACACCGTGCCTCAACTGCCATCTAGTGGTGGTCTAAGGCCAACAGACATCAGCCGTGGTACCCAAGAGTCCTTTGGGTGTTCGAGCCAACTTATCCAGCATATAGATAGAATAGAATGAGAAACAGTACTAGTATGTACCAACAGATAATGGAGAACAAAAACGTTGCCAAGAGTTTCTATTTTTAGTTGGCGGAAAGATCTAGATTTAAATGGCAAAATGTTTGTAGAAAGGAAAAAAATGCTAAAATTTGTACGTTAAAAACAGATCATTATTGGAATGCGGTTGACTTTTAAACCATATAAACATATCCAAAGATTAAGAAAACGGATTGGAGTATTCTTTGTTGACGAGTCAACGTCACGTCACGAGTGTATTAACCGATGTAATTCACTTTGGATAAAAGCGTCTGCTAAATGCCCTAATTGTAATTGTCTTCATCTCCATGATCATCCATTTCATAGCGGAGTAGCGTGCACCCTGAACTTCCTACTCCTGGGCAAACAGAGGACTACGGACACCTGGACCATTGGCAACGTAACAAACATGAGATCACAATGAGAACACAACCGATGGCAGCAAGAGGAGAGGACTGGCTTGTTATTGTCGATTCTTGTTGCAATAGTGGGTGGCGCAAAATATAGCCAAACTATTTAGGTCACACGACTCGACTGTTGGGACACTGAGGTAAAGCAGTGCTTGGCTTGGGTTGGGGGGGGGGGGGCAGTTTGGATTCTCATACGGAGAGGGGTGGACCGACGGGGGGGGGGGGCATAGTGCTCCTCGGACAGAGGAACGTCGTTCATAAAGTTAAGCAATATAAAAATACAATACCACAAAAAAAATGAAAAGTACATCTTTCCCCCCAACCCCTCTACGTTCCCTTCCCTCTCTACTCTTGATTTACAAGTCCTCGCTATTGCAGACGTAGTCCACCAGGTCCGTTACCCCCAACAGGTCGTCCTCGTCCTCCTCCGGTGGCGCCATCTCCTGGGGGGCCAGGCCGTTGGGCGCCGCGCCCGCCGCCGCCATGGTCTTGGGCTCCAGGGGGCCCAGACCCTCGAGGCCCTTCACGGGGCCCGGTCCGTTAGCGGCCAGGACGTAGTCCGACGAGGGGGCGGTGGCGAGGGGCCCCTTCGCTGCCGCTCCGCCCACCTCCTCCTCCTCCGCCTTCCCCCCCGAGCCCACCTTCTCCGTCGCCTTCTTCTCCGCCCCCACCCCCGCTGACTCCTCTTCTTCGTCTGAGTCGTCCGAGGCGATGCGGTTTACGCGCTTGCGGACCGGGCGGTCTTCCTCCGAGGATCCCGAGTCGTCAGAGTCACCGTCGGAGTCGTCCGATGTCCGCCGCCGTTTGACCGCCAGCCGCCGGCGCTTGAGGGAGCGGGCGTCCGGGGACTCGGCCCGCCGCTTGCCCTTGCCCTTCCCCTTCTTCTTTTCCTCCTCCGATTCGCTCGCTGCAGAGGGAAGGCAGCGCCGTTAGGATTCAGGTTCTTCTACCAGCGGGCCTATTTGCACCCTGGTATTCACACCGGAGACATTTAAATCCATTGTATACTAGTACTATGCACTATACTACAATGCATTTAAAAGTAGTATCCGCGCTCAGGGAGTGACTGACCGTCGCTGTCCGAGCTGGTCGCCGGCCGGCGGGACTTCATCTTGTCCCGGTTGGTGCTGGCCTTGGAGCCGTCCGACTCGGACGTCTCACGGTAGTTCACCTTCCTCTTGAGGCTGCGGCGCGACCTCCGCATGCTCACGTCCAGGTCGCTGTCGCTGTACTCGCTGGAGCCCGCCGTCGCTACGACAACAGACAAAACCTCCATAAGACTATGTTTACCAATCCCAATATTTAAAATAAAAAACGACTAATAGTAACTTCTTCCATGGGTCCTCTTAGAATGTTTGTGTGCGTATAATATTCATTGCAGGGTCATCGTTGCATTCATTTAGCCCAAGACATTTAAAATACCGTCCTTAAAATGTAGCATTTCATCAACCGAATCGTCATATTTTAATCGGAAACTGTATTCAGGAAAGGTACAGTCAACACTGATTCAAAACAAATATAAGGGTCACATGTTGTGACTATAATGTCACAACATGGTTTGCAAACTTGGTACCAAAATGTCTCTTTAGCCATTGAACGGTTTTACCCAAATCTCCCAGTAGCGAGTGGAACCCACAACCTTTTGACAGAGAACAACACCCTAAGCACGAGACTATGGCGTTGCGGTGCGATACAAATCAGATATATATCATTTTTTTAATCATAAACACATGCGTACCGATTTCCTCCTCTTCATCCTCGTCGCTCTCCTCCTCCTCCTCGTCCGAGTAGCCGCGGGGTCGGCGGCGGCGGCGGGCGCTGCGTCTCTGCTTGGGGACCTTCCGGGGCCGGGCCACCTTGCGGCGCCCGCCCCCGCTGGCAAAGTCACTGTCGTGGGAGTCGGCGGCCTCGCTCTCGCCCTCCTGGTCCGTCACCACAAACTCCTCCTCCTCAGAGCTAAGGCAACGGGACGCCGCCGGGTTACTAGGGCCGGCACACTGACGCTCGTTCTTGTTTTACTATTGTATACTGTACTTATGCCTTCTTAGACATTTGCTCTACTTAACATTATCATAATGCTATAATATCAAGGACACACAATGTGGTCAGATTAGTCATTGAAAGCGTGGTATATTTCAATGTTTTGCCCTCAGTTGTTTTACCATAACTTTTCAATTATGGAAAAACAAAAAAAGCATCAGTTTGGTATGCACTGCAGGTGTGTACGAGTGCTTTTTGCGCGTGTGCACTGCGCATGTATGTGTGCACGGTCTGCGCGCCTGTGTGTGTGTGTGCGCAGTGCAGTGTGAACGCTCCTGGCGCGTACCTGTCGCTGAGGCGGAACTCGTCCTCGCTCTCCTCCTCGTCCACCGTGCTGTCGCTGTCCAGGTCGTTGAGGCGCCGGCGCTTTTTCCTGCGCTGGCCCGCGCTGGGCGGCGGCGGCGGCGGCTGGCCGTTCTCCTGGCCCTCCCCCGCCTGCAGGATGGTGGATATGTCCTTCCCCCGGCTGTGGCCCGTTATGTTGGCCATGTCCTTGCCCCGGCCGGCCCCTGTGAGCAAGTGGGGTCGAAGGTCGCGAGTTGTGAAGGAGGTTGAGGTGGGTGGTCGCGCAAAAAAAGAAAATGAATAAATGATCCGTAGTGAACAGAGCTTTAAAAAAATTTTTTGCTGCATGTTCATTTTTCGACCAATTAAGATGCAGGAGGAGGGGATCTGCAAGCGCCTAATTGCCTATTAACAGTAACACAAGTTCGCCAGCACAAGTCAAAAGTCTTGTAACTCCGCCCCTTTCAAATCTTGGTTCCAGGCCGAGGCTCCGTGCCATCTCCCCCTAGAGGTTCTGCTGCTATAACACAGTGGGACCGCTGGGTCCCAGATTAGGCTGATGGTAATGAGGGGATGTTTGGTGGTGGACACTGGCATATTTAGCTCCACCTACCTCCGCCCTCGGCTTCTTTGAGGTCCTCTTCGATTGCCTCCTCGATGGCCTCGTCAAACTCGTCAAACCTGTGAAGAGAATAATCAAGACATTAAAACAGAAACTGGGTTAATTTTTGTTCATCACGTTACACTATTGCATCGTACCTGCTTACTGAATCATAACTTTATCAGGTAAAAGTTTTTCCTGATGTACGTGTTTGAATGCACCTTATTATAAATTTTATAATGTGGAAATGAATAAACCTGATGCCCTAATTGTATTTCTCCTTGCGCCCAAAACATGTTATATTTTTGTCGTGGCAGAATTCTGAAATATCCAACATTGGTAACTAAACAGATTTTGTACGTTAAGGGCGGGAATTATGTGCATATACCTTTTAAAGTAACATTTAAAATGTGGTTTTGATCATGATAATACGTTTTGTTGAATCACCTGTAGCTTATGGATTTCTTGGCACGCGTCGACCTACGACCCCAGCTCTTGCTTCGCTTCACCTCTTTCTTCTCCTTGATAATTGGCTCTTCCTTGACTTCCTCCACCTCAGCCTTGGAAGACAAAGAGAAAGGTTACAGCCAAGTCTGGCAAGAATAACAACTTGAGCGTATTTGGAGGTACAACCGCTTGGAGTACTTACAGAAGGTGCGATTATGTTTTCCACACTGATTCCAACGTACACCAAACGCTCTTTCCTACAGAAACATCAGATGTTGTAGTCAAAAACATTCTTATTGTGATTCTTTGACCTCAATTCCACCCACATGCTATAGCTGCAACAGAGATTTGGCAGGGCCTCACCTTCTTTCTGCACGTTCCTTCTTCTTCAATGCAGTGTCCAGGTTCAACAGCTGCTCTTCTAGTTTGTCGCAGAGCTGCTTCTGCAAGGTGGAGGGACCCCAGGGGGTTAGGTCTTTCAGATGTACCTTGCCAGGCAACAATTATGTTCATTGTTGTCAAATCTAGATTCATTTTTAATATATTAATAATTTATCATGTGGTCACTGACATATTTAAAGACCAAAAAAAAAAGAAAAAGCAAGTTATAAAATATTTTTTCATTCGCCTAAACACAAAGAAAATACCATTTCATAACGTATCTGACTTAATCTAGTATATCTGAAAAATAACTAATATTTGCATTTCCCAAACAAAATATTTGCCGGTTTGGAAGGGGGGGGGGGAGACAATATTTGCCATTTTCTTTTAAAAAGGAGTATATTTCCTTCTGACCAAGAAGTGGATCGAGTCATCCCCAACACTACACTATAGTCGACCCATCGCAAACACTGCGTCTCCATCTACGTACGTGTTGGCAGGGGGGGCAGAACCACTCGCCATCAGGGATGATCATGAGAGGCGGGCGCAGGCACGCCGTGTGGTAGCCGTTGTCGCAGGAGTCGCACAGCAGGATCTGGGAGGGAAACGGTAGGCTGTGGTGAGTGGAAGGCTACCGATACGCGGCAGGATGTACGTTCAATGAACAACCAAATCTAAACACCAAAATAAAAAAAATCCAACATCGACCATAACGGCTTAAAACCTTAGTAACTCAGTGGAGTCAGTGGAATCTAAACGGGGAAATGTGTTGACAAACTCAAATAAGTTTTATTATCCATCAATTTCAGTATGGGTGTTTCTAGTGAGAGGGAGAGCGGCTGGACCCACCAGCTCAGGGTGGTTGGGCAAACCACATTGCTTGCAGGGGTCATCGTTGGGCGGGAGGTCGTCATCAGAGGAGGTGGAGGAGTCGGAGCTCCGTCTCTCCCGGTTGCCTCTCCTTCTTTTCTTGCCCCGCTCAACCTTGTAGTCTTCGTCGCTGTCTTCTTGCTCCGCCTCCGTCTCCTCTTCCTCGCTGGACGCCTCACCACTGCCCTTGGAACTGTCGTCATCCCCGGAGCCTTTCTTTTTGCGCCGCGCCCGTGACCACTGGATCTTTCGACGCTTTCTCCCCTGGAAAAAAAAAACAAGCACGCCCATTTTGAATTATTTGTTTCCACACTCCATAGAGAGCATGTTGTATATTACATACAGAGTGAGCTTCTACGGGCAGTTTTCTAGGATGCTTTGAGAAAGAGTTAACTTACTTTTGATTTTGACTGGCCCTCTTGGTCAACCTTCTTCTCTTTTGGTTTACTACCAACCAGCTTCCCCTCCTCATCTTCTTCCTCTTCTTCTTCTCCCCCCTCTTTCTCCTTATCTCCAAGCTTCTCAGGCGAGGGTTCGGTGTGCCGTCTCTCCACCACCTTCTCAGTTGGTCTGGAGATCCGGGCCGACCGTCGTAGGGACCGCCTTGTGTTGCTGTCAGACTCAGAATCAGCCGGTTTCTCCTCAATTTGGTGTTTGACCCGTCTACGAGGCTTGGCCTTCGTCCGAGCGCCCCCTCGCCTGACCTTTTGCAGCGGTTCGCTGTCCGAGTCCTCTTTCTGCTTTGCGGATTCCTCTTCCTCAATGGCCATGCGGGGGTCGCTGTCCAATGCTTTGGAGCCGTCCGGTCGATCAACCTTGCTGGTAGTTGTAACTTCATCAGGCTTATCTGTAGCAGTGCTCTTTTTGCTCTCCTTGCCTCGACCGTCATTTTCAGGGTTGATTTTATCCACATCCTGGTCCATCTCCTGGCTGGCAGCCTCATCATTCTCCTTGGCAAAAGCTTTTTCACCCTTCTTGCTAGCAGCCTGATCACTCTTTTTGCAGGAAGCCTTGTCAGTCATCTTCTTGGCAGTTGGCTCACTCTCCTTGGTAACAACCTTTTCACTCTCCTTGCTGGAAGCCTTGTCAGTCATCTTCTTGGCAGTCGGCTCACTCTCCTTGGAGGAAGCCTTGTCGCTCCCTTTGCTAGCTTCCTTGTCGCTGTCTTTGCTAGCCGCCTTGTCATTTTTCTTTCTAGTAGACTGGTCACTCTCCTTGGCCACAGCCTTCTCACTCTCCTTGGCAACAGCCTTCTCACACTCCTTGGCCACAGCCTTCTCACTCTCCTTGGCAACAGCCTTCTCACTCTCCTTGGCAACAGCCTTCTCACTCTCCTTGGCAACAGCCTTCTCACTCTCCTTGGCAACAGCCTTCTCACCGTCTTTGCTGGAGGCACTCTTACTGTCCTTGCTAGCTACCTTGTCACTCTCCTTGCTAGCTACCTTGTCACTCTCCTTGCAAGCTACCTTGTCACTCTCCTTGCAAGCTACCTTGTCACTCTCCTTGCTAGCTACCTTGTCACTCCTTTTGGCAGAAGCTTTTTCACCCCCCTTGCTAGCTGCCTTCTCCCTCTCATTGCTAGCGATCTTATCAAAGTCCTTGCTAGCTGCCTTATCACTCTCTTTGGCGGAGGCATTCAAACTCTCCTTGCTAGCTGCCATCTGACTATTTTTGGTGGAACCTTTGTCACCCCCCTTGCTAACATTGTGGTCACTCTCCTTGGCAACAGTTTTCTCACTCTCCTTGGCAACAGTTTTCTCACTCTCCTTGGCAACAGCCTTCTCACTCTCCTTGGCAACAGCCTTCTCACTCTCCTTGGCAACAGCCTTCTCACTCTCCTTGGCAACAGCCTTCTCACTCTCCTTGGCAACAGCCTTCTCACTCTCCTTGGCAACAGCCTTCTCACTCTCCTTGGCAACAGCCTTCTCACAGTCTTTGGTGGAGACACTCTTACTGTCCATGCTAGAAGCCTTCTCTCTCTCCTTGCTCGTTAGCTTGTCACTCTCCTTGCTAGCTTTCATCTCAGTCTTTTTGACGGAAGCCTCGTTGCCCTTGCTTGCTGCCTTCTCACTCTCTTTGCTGTCCACTTTATCACCCCCCTTACTAGTCGCCTTGTCGCTCTCCTTGCCAGCGGCCTTGTCACTCTCCTTGCCAGCGGCCTTGTCACTCTCCTTGCCAGCGGCCTTGTCACTCTCCTTGCTAGTCACCTTGTCACTCTCCTTGCTAACTACCTTGTCACTCTCCTTGCTAGTCACTTTGTCACTCTCCTTTCCAACTACCATCTTACCCTTTTCGGCGGAAGCCTTTTCACCCCCCTTGTTTGCCACCTTGTCACTCTGCTTGAGAGACGCCTTCTCACTCTCCTTGCTGGAAGCCTTCTCACTCTCCTTGAGAGTCGCCATCTCACTCTCCTTCCTGGACGCCTTCTCACTCTCCTGGAGAGTCGCCTTCTCACTCTCCCTGCTGGACGCCTTCTCACTCTCCTTGCTGGACGCCTTCTCACTCTCCTTGAGAGTCGCCTTCTCACTCTCCTTGAGAGTCGCCTTCTCACTCTCCTTGAGAGTCGCCTTCTCACTCTCCTTGAGAGTCGCCTTCTCACTCTCCTTGAGAGTCGCCTTCTCACTCTCCTTGAGAGTCGCCTTCTCACCCTCATGGGGGGGATTGCAAGTAGACAAGGATTTGTCAACTTTAGACGGTTGGTGCGGCATCGATTCATGTTTATCTGCAGACGGAGTGCGATTTTTTTCAGAGTGCTTGGATATAATTTTATTTTCTGCCGTATTTAATGGTTTCTTGATGTCTTGATCTGCCTTCTTCATTTTCATTTCAGTTTGGCTTCCCTCTTTCACCTTAATTGGAGCACTTGTCTCTGACTTTGATACATCAACACCAGCCTTGTTATCTACCTTCATTGGCTTTGACCCATCATCACCAGCCTTGGAATCTACCTCCATTGGCTTTGATACATCATCACCAGCTTCCAACTCTACCTCCTTTGACTTTGAAATGCCATCACGGGTCTCTGTGCCATCATTTAGCTTCCTTTTTTGAGACTTGGCTTCTTTTATCCGGTCCTCCTCAGGTTCAGTGTCCTTCTTTTCTTGGACACTAGGTTTCTCAGATGTTGCTACTGAAGTTTTTGCCGTAGTGGTTAAGTAGTGGTTTTCTGTATCATGTGATTTGTCTGTCTTAACGTCAGTTTTATGATTCAAGTCAGTTTCTGTATTAACAACCATTTTACCTACTGGTACATTGATTGATTTAGAATGGTCTGTATTGCTAAGCTCTTTGTGGTCAGATGACTTTGAAAGTGTGACATTTAAATCCTTAGATGGAGCTGGAGGCCCTTCTGTTAGAGGCAAGGAAGACTTAAGAGGACATTTGTCATTCTGTACGTTTTCTCCAGTAGCAACAGTGATCACCTTATTAACCAGACTCAACTGACTTGATGAGCCTTGCTGCTCTGTGGATGTATTGTCTAGAGTAGAGCCTTGCCTTTTCTCTCCAAGTCTAACGTCCTCTGCTGATGTCACCTCTTTGTTTCTGTCCTCAATGATTTTACTAACACTCAAACTTTGTGCCAGCTGTTGCTCTTTGCTACTGGATTCACTCTGTAAATCTTTGTTGAGATTGGCGTTTCCATTCACATGATCCTTTTCGCCCAATTTCTCTCCTGGAGTCCCTACCACCTTTGCAGCATCTTTGAAATTGGTAATGGGTGGGCATTGAGTGATGATATTAGTCCCACTGTTTTTGTCAAAATCCTCGCTAAGTTTCATCCCTCTTTTTTTCAGAGGGATTTTGGCCTGCTGGTCATTCTTGAGTGATCGCTGGTGTTCTTCAATGGCATTTCTTCGGATCTGGTCGCCTGGTTCAGATTTTGGTTTGATACATACAACCTCAGAAAATGGCACAGGTTCCTTGATTTTATTCTCTGTTACCTCCATGGGCTCTTCTTTGATAGCCTGATCATTTACAATGACTCTAGTGTTTGAAATAGCTTTGTCTGATTGGTCGACAGGCTCGGATTCATCTTTGAAATGGCCATTTAGGGGGGATTTGGCCTCAGGTACTTCAGATTTTGTGTCATCTTTCTGCAGCTGTGTTTCACTGCTCTCAGTTTTTAGTGAGATGGAGCTCGATGGGTCTTTGGCGTCTTCATCATCAGTTGTTACGTCCTCAGACTTTTTTAAACCATCTGAAATTATTTAAAAGACACATAATGCAAATGAATATGCATACAGTGATATACTTATTTAACCTTCAAGCTGTATTGACAAAGGCCACTTCCCTTTCACACCTATAATTGGTTTGATTTGGTCCTAACCAGTGACTCATTTGTAAAATGCTGTTAATTTCCCCTAAAAGTCTTCCAAAATGTGCAAACCCGACATTTGAGCAATCTACGTTGTAATTTCTTTGGGAAGTTTGTTGTGGTGTCACTGTCATCAAGAAAGCATGGATACATATATCGAAATCCCTCTTCCAATAAAAAAAACCAATGTGACTAAAATGGAAACATGACAACTGAGGTACAGTTGTCACCATTCTCTGGACGTTTAATGCATGTGCATATTATGAACAGCACATTGAACGTGATTGAACACAACAGAGTTCAAGATTGAGTGCTCCCACCATCCTAAACTAACTGAAGCATCAGTGTAACAACTCCGATGTAAAAGCACCCCAAATCTAAGGAGTTAGATTTTGGGGTGTGTTAAACATTTAGATGAGTTTGTTGTAAAAAACAAACAAATACAGAACATGACAAAAGAATGACGAAACAATAGAAAATGAAACACTTAATTGAAAGCGTTACTGAATCGCACTTTATGACTATTCCAGAACTTACCTCCATCGTTTTTCTCCCCTCCTTCTGCAGCACTAGCCTCTTTCTCTTTGGCCAACAGTTCAGGGTCAATCTGGGTCTTGAGCAAAGCTACAACCTGGGCCAAGTCATGTCTGGTTCTGTGAATTAACCAATCACAAAGCATTAGTGAACACTGAACAGCTGGCTTTGAGAGTGCCAAACATGTAAACTATAATTCTAAACTGAGGAACAACACAATGTCTGTTGTAATATTGCAATTACGGTTTTTGATTGACTCATATTGGTGACCTTTGAGACAATGGAGCACGTCAAACTAAATATCAAGAATTAAAATATGATTAGCAAATCACATCACTCTGCTCCTATTTACACCAATCAGGAAAGGAAATTGCAAAAGCTTTGTTTGGCATGCTGCTTGTTAATTAAACGGTGTGGTACAGCAATGGGAGGATGAATCATCAACATTGCTTAAAATCATTGGGGGGGAAAAGCATGTTTCTATCTACCTGACAATACACTTCCAAGAGGACCCGTCCAGGTCGTCCTGCTCCTCCAGATAGACGCGCACGTTGTTTTCTTGGTCCAGTTGGTACCAGTACATCTGGCCGTCCTTGTCTCGACCAATCGGCTGCAACCGCATTTTATCTGGATCCTCATCATTGATGACGGTCTTGAACTTAACATTGTCATCAAATTGGCATTCACACAAATACTGTGGAAAAATACGAAAAAGTAGGTTTAGTCTGATGGGAAACCTTGGGGATTAATACTGTGAAATAATAACTGGACTGCACTGAAGCTAAAGAAGTTCCATTTACATATACATTTATAAAATGATATGTACATAACAACTCAGAGGGATAAATGTCAAAGCTGCAGCAGTATTAAATACAACATTGAAGTATTAGAACCAATGCCAGCAGGACATAGCCTCGTCACAGATGACCTTATGAGCAGTATTTGTCACAGGTTCTAGCAAAACCAGCATTTTTTAATTAATTTAATTTGCTAGTTTGAATGGGGGTGCTATACGCCTCACTCACTTTAAGAATTGCTGTCTTGCACTCCACAGACATATCTTTGTATCCGTTTTCCTCGAGCTCCCATGCCCATGTAGTGTTGATATCTTGACATAACTGTAAGACACACAGTAGTTAGAGTACACTTAATGAACATAACGTTGAAAAACATAAAAAAAAGAAGAAATCAGGATGAAATTAAAGCATTTTCAAAACAAAGATGTCTGGACAATCGACCGGAGAAATGTCACTGCAATTTGAAACAAAAAACAAATAAACCAACATTTTTAAACTGAAAATACACTTCAGATAGAATGTATCAAGAAGTAGGTGTAACAATTTGAATACATTGTCATGACAATCAAATGCATTGCCTTGGAATGCAGTAACAAATAAGCCTATTAACCATCCTAATCTTAAAATCGAGCAAACAGACTTGCTAGTTCAGATCCAGCGGCACGCAAACCAATTACTTACCTTTACAAGATGCTTCTCCCATCGTTCAGCTGACACCGACTTGCCGATCTTCCTCAGCAGTTTCATGTGAAGGTCCACCAGAAGCTTAGGAACTGTTGGATTTGCATTGGAGAAAAATAAGTTATGTCTCCTGTGCATTTAAGGTGACATAGGGAATCACCAATATGATGGGAAACAAGCCCTCATATTGTTTAGTTATAACGTATTCACATTTTGTTAACCTTGTTTTCATTTGGTTAGTCTTACGTTATTAGTTCAATATTATTAACTAAACATGATAAATGTAACATTATTATTAATAAGCACACAATAACAACCGCTGGTTTCCTTTTAAACAAAATGTACAAAAACAATTAGGAAATCATTAATTTTTCTTCAGGTGAAATTTCTTTCATTTTAATGTGAGAATTAAACATTTTACATGATATAGGAAACATGATTTGTTAAATGACTAATCGTTAGTCTTCTAAAACTATACTTTGATATATTAAAAGTACTCCTATTTGATATAATTGTTTTAGTTGTATAATGTACAAGGCATTTAAAACGTCTTCGCTTGAACAGGCTATATTCTTGAAGAAGTGGAAGTTTCTGACAAAGTATATTGTCAGGGCTCTGTATCGTATTCCTCAAGATGGCCTCCGAGAATAGCGCTTTGGAAAACAGAACCACAAAATCGATTTATTTTTTAAAAACCCAGTAGTGCTGCTGAACACACGTGGAAGTGGGATACACTCCGCCAATTAGTTTGAACGGACTTGCTTGCTGCGCGAGGCGTAATTACAGAATAATCAGGAAGTCTGGGGTTCCGACTACGCATGCGCGACCACGAAATGCCAAAATATTGTAACTGTAAATAAAGTGCTTAATTGCTTGCACAACGCATGCAATGTGGAGGATTTCGACAGATCATTAAGAACCACAATTGCAACAAAATCCACAAGGACACATTTCGTCCGCACCATCCCCACTCCACTATAGATCGCACATTTCTTTCTCGCTGTATCACAACCAGTTCGAGAGCAGATAAAGGCTGCCTGTAAAACAACATGTATTTAAAGCTCCTAACTGCACGAAAAACGCACATAAATTAGCAGCTAAGCTGCTAATTATTACACAAAGGTCCACTCCCTCGAATATTCCTTCGATTAACAGATGTTCGGCACGATTACATCTAATTTAAACACACAACCATGTCAGAAACCACACAATAACACAACTGGCTAGCGCTTAGCCCGCTAGCACGATAGCAACATCGTTCATGCAATGGTGTGTAGACTCTCATCCCCCACAGCACTTTAGTTCTCCGCCTGCTCTACCTGAGGACGTGTCCTGGAGATATCGCTCCAGTTGCGTGAAGGTGAGCTCCGGTAAATCCAGCAAGGCGCCGTACCGCTCCAGAAAGGAGCATATCACGGCGTAACTTGGGCTTAAACCGGGGAGAGGGCTCGACGTTGCCGCCGAAGCAGCCATCTTTTCCACCGGAGGAGCAAGACGCCGAGCTCATAGGACCACTGGCTGCTGCCCACAATACAACGCGTCGGACGGAATAGTGGCCCAGAGGTCTTTGCGGTGAAATGTGCGAATGTAAACAAACGAGTATGCGCGGGGAAAGATCATCCTCGTTAGTGTTAATTTGCGCTGTCTTTTTGGTTTGCGTCTCGCAGGAATTCCGGTGTGTGTGTGCGTGTTTCTGTGTGTGTGGGATGGTTCCACTCTCAGGAGAACATGATTAAAATGAGGAATCTAGTGTACACATTTAGTCCACTTTCGAAACACACAATACTTTTATGATCAATTCACGTGTTTGTTTGTTTGAACAATATATTCTACACTTCACCATAGCATGCATTAACAATATTTGTGGTTATTGATATGTAACTAATGACATGGTTGTTATTAGATGAAGCCATGCAGCGGGTTCTTGAAATGTCCTTGTCCCGTGCCACTGATCATCATTGGAATGAGACGAGATGCAATTAGTTATCATCAGTGACTATCTAATGATACTTATTTGCATCTCTTTTGGAGAGATCCATAGTGAAGTATTTATGACAATTTCAAATATTCCTCAACCAACCAGAGTAGTTTAATCGAATATAGAGAAAACTAGCCTAATATAATATGTAGGCTATTTTACTCCATAATGGCTTCCGAATATTAATGTAAATATCCAGTGCTTATAGACATATAGTTAGATCCAAATCTTTAGATACAGGTAGGCTCGTTTGGTTCAGATATAACTTGGTACAGGTAGTACCAAATTACCCGCGCATATACATTAGTCCCGAACCTTGTATAGCGACAACACACTAAACTATAAAAAGGGTTTGAAGAGAAGTTCCCCTAATATCCAGCAGAGTGTGCCGGAGCGCCTAGAAAAAGTTAGAGAAATCACATTATCTAACACTCCCAACAATTAATTGTTGGGTTTGAGAAGCTAACGCAGATTCTAAATTTTTAGATTGACTATTTTAAAAGTGTACTTCCAGGTGATTTTTTGTATTTAACTGTACTTTGGCTTCGATTGAATTGTATTCTGTTGCCTGAAAATGTTTGTTGTGCATCTGTTTTTCTGTACAATTATAAACGGTTACTATGGTGGCCAGCCCACTAGTCTTCATTTCTGACCGAGTAGTGGTAAGTGTTCTTGGTGTTGATGTTGAATCAATAATCCCTCAATAAATCAATCAATTCATAGCTTCTGGCCCTGGCCAACTGGGTATTTATTTGTGATGTCCTAAAAGTATCTCAGGAACATGTAATCCTTTCAGAGAGACCTTCTTATGGACAAAGAGCTGCAGTTTTCTGGAATGAGATCCATCAATTTGAGTCAACTAGACTTTGTGTCATCAACTCCTTTTAAAGCAAACAATAAACAGAAGTAACCTGTCTTTCTGGCCTGCAGAGTGTAATTTTAAAGTTTGGAAGGAAGAGACATGTTAAATCTCTTACCTCCCTAGATAACCACCTGTATGTATACCCGTCTCTACCCCTTGTCTCCCTTACCATTCTTCACTCACATCGCTTAACATTGCAGACAAACCAATTGTCTATTTTCTATTCTTACTCTCTTTCTCAATCTTGTGTACTTAAGAAAGCAAGGCTGCAATGAAAACATAGAAACAAGTATGCATTTTATTTCAGCTAATTTTATTTCACATTTTGTCCACAATAAATACAGTTTATCATCCACTGAACTGTAATGCTCAACTTATGTAGAGTTTGCGTTACATTGACATTGTGGGCAGTTTCCAACTGAATTTCAGTTTCAGATAATACCCCCCCCCCCCCCCCCCCCCCTACCCAAAATAATACAATTTGTTACCAGGATCAACATGACGTTAATAATTCCCTTTTTTATTGGGAAAAAAAAATCTTTATATAGAACAGGGTAAATGTAAACTTCAAAAACAAGTTTGATGACATTCAGATCTCAACGAGATCAACGAGAACACAGCAACAAGGCTGAAGGATATCTTTTTAATCTGAACAAATTTACTTTTGTCTCAATAGATTTATTTTTAAAGTTGTCAATATCCATCTCCGAGCTCTCTGTAAACGATAATTATTTCAAAATACGATGAAATATAATACCCAAATCTCAACAAAATACCCTATAATATGGCTATTTAAAGGCTAAATAATTCTAGGGCAATAAAAAAAAAGACAACAATATCATACCTATATAACTGGTAAACTGAAATGTCTAAACAAGAAAAATAGAACAAACGATGGAGTGTCCACAAAAGAGACCAACCAGCAATACTGAAAAGGGATAAAAACAACACAAAATATCTCAGAAAGTGCTTCAGTATGTTCGCTAGTATAGATATAGCCTATATACATTTCCACTGGATAGCCAGCTAGCAGCTCGTAGCTCGGGAGGTTTTCCCCGCCATAGAGGCGGGAGTCAGGCCCTGCGTCTCTCTCTACGCCACCGGTCCAACAGCCTGGATAAACTCTGTCATTGGCCGCATCCGCCTGCTGAACTCCTGGCCGTTGTACTACTCCCCTATAACCCATCTACTTAAGGCCTATGTTAGTCTATTTGTATGAAGGACAAATCTAGAGTTTTAACTTTTACAACACAGTGAAAGAATTGACATAATATATAGTCGTTCGGATATCCCTCGGCTAGAAAATATAGAATTTGCTGTTAGAAAACAATGTTAAATGTGGGTGTGTTTGTTTTGGGGGGGGGGGGGGGGGGGGGGGAGGGGTGTATCAAAAATACAATTAACGGTACGAAACTTGATCCTGATCTCACTATCAAAGTCAGAAAGGATTATTTCCCAATGAAACCACTTCGAACTACAATTGCCACTTTCCCTTAGTTTTGTTTTTTCTTTAAAAAGAGGGCCAGCCTCTTTGTGACTGGGGTCTGTTTTCCACAAGTATAGCGACAACACATCTTCTACCCCCGCCAGAAGACTCTTCACTGCATAGTAATTATTCTGCCTTTTCCTATTTTTAACGAGGTAACGAGACTCAAAGCCTGACTATAAAAATAACAATTAGTGTGATAAGAAGATACAGTTCAATAAGAGGAAAACAGGAGAGACATGAATAGAGAGTCACAGAAGGAACCACAAGGTATCGCTCGAATATAGTAAACCGTTTACCTAGAAGAAGTAGAAAACCGAAAAAGTAGAAGGCTGAATAAAGGTTTGTAAAAAGGTAAAGGCACATAGTTGTTCTTTCCACCACGCTTACAAGAGCATGCCGATGGGACAAAGATGTAGAAAAGGCTATTTAGAGAAAAAACACATACTGGCAAAGCCTCATAGAGTAGACTGATGATCCATCCTGCTGAGGGAGAGAGAGTGGGAGCCGGGAGTTTCCATTGGTTGACCAGGAGGGAGGGAGGGAGGGGCTTAATCCACCAGGCGTCCCCTTGTTTTGCCGCCGGCTCCCAACGGGCGTTAATATGGAGATGTGTTTGTAAAGCGTTGGAGCTTTCGCTTTAGTGTCCCCCGTCAGACGAGCGTGATCTCTACCTCCTCCCTCCTCTTCACCTGCCCACGGGGGTGCTGCTTCGGAGGGGGCGGGGCAGCTCGAACCTGGTGGCCACACAGACGTTAGAGATCCAGCCGCTAAAAAAAACACTGACGGTTTAATTTCTGTCATCGCCTGCACACGTCCAAGTCCCTTTCCGATCGCAAGGAGTTCGAACAGGAACAACATGTCAATATGTCATTCTCCTACGCTGTCCAATCAAGGCTATTATACCGTGTGTATTGTGGGCCTCACCGTGTACCCTGCTATTGGACTCTGGTGCTCCAGCAGTTTTCTCTACACGTTGTATTATCACTTCTTGTTATACTTTGATTGAGGTCGATCCGACCGAGGTTTTCGAGCATTGCTCTGCCTTGGCTACTAGAAAACGCTCGCTAATGTGGAAGCGCCAGAACTGCCGGAGGGAAAGTGGTGAGACATGAGGGCGTACTGTGTATTTAAAGTCACACTGCCCGTGGAAGGAACAGCTGAAACAACTCTCTGAAGCCCTGCCGCGGAGATCTGCTGCCCCGCGTCAAGGACAACATTCCTTTGATGTTCGGGCCCTAATAAACTAACCCTGGCGGCAGTTTCGCAACTCATTGCAAAATATATATTCTTTTTTTGAAGAATTCTTTTAAATGTTCAAATAAAAACCGTCTTCAATGAAATGCAATGTTGAAAAACTAGCCAACCCCCCCCCCCCCCCGACATGTTAACTTACAGGACGAATGGTTCCAGAGGCATTGACAGGGTATTTGGGGGGCTGAGAAGAACTTGGAGATGGACCTGAGGAAGGAGAGACACATCAAACACGCTCAGCATAAACACAACACAACGCATTGAAAAATCATTCGGAGATGGGGTTCACAGAGGCAAAGCCCAGCGCTCTTACTCTGAAGGGGGCTTTTCAGGGGCACGGGCGGGACCCTGTGGTGTCCATTGGAGTAGGATGGAGGGCGGCCGATGGGGGAGGAGGCAGCGGGGCTGGAGGGGCTGGACAGGGGGGAGGCCCCCAGGGAGGTGGGCGTCTGGATGGGGCTGGACTGGCAGGGACTGCTGTGGAAGGGCCCCGGCTGGAAGGGACTGCGGGGAGACTGGTCACTGGCGACCGGTGTGGACGCCAGCGGAGAGGTGGGGGCCTGCAGGGAGCACAGGGGGGATCTTAGGCGTTAGGACCTGTGTGTGCGTTCATCTGTGTGTTTGTGTGCGTGTTCATCTGTGTGTTCATATGTGTGTGTGTGTGTGTGTGTGTGTGTGTGTGTGTGTGTGTGTGTGTGTGTGTGTGTGTGTGTGTGTGTGTGCGTGTGTGTGTGTGTGCGTGTGAGTGTGTGCGTGTGCGTGTGTGTGTGCGTGGCATCCCTTGTGCAGTGGTGTCCGTGTGTGAGTCTATCTGTGTGTGTACGTCTCACCCTGTATGTGTGTGTGCTCGCTGGCAGACTGACCACCTGTGCACTGGTGTCTCTGGGCGCGTCTCCGTCCTCTCTGGGGGTGCTGGCGCCGGCGCCGCCGCCGCCGGAGGTCAGGTCCTCCACCAGCACGGCGGGGAACACGCCCACCATCCCGTTGAACTCGCCCTCCCAGAAGCCGTCGTCCTCCCGCGTCTCCCGGCTCATGATGCGGATGATGGCGCCCTCGGGGAAGGACAGCTCGTCCTCCGTCTGACCCGCGTAGTCGTACAGCGCCTTGGCAAACGACACTGAGAGAGAGAGAGAGAGAGAGAGAGAGAGAGAGAGAGAGAGGTCATCATCTTGTCGTAGCTGATACTCCATACTCCATGAGCCCAGTCCGTCCCGATTGTAATACAATATATTTTCATCTCCGTAATCAAGATCCTTAATGTGACTCGCTAAGGGGGGGAACGGATGAGGCAATGCATTTCATCCTTGAAATATGATTGGACACAAGGTAAATGGCCATCCTACAGTCTTCCTACAAAAAAAAAGGGGGCCTTGAGAAGAGCTGGTCAATATAGGGTGTCAACAGGGTATTTGTGTACAATCTGAAATAACACAAGGGGAATGCTGAATAGTGGGGTCTTCAATGGCTCTAAGTAAAAGGTTAGAAAAGCTCATTAAACCCCTATGACAACAGCATACATCATTTTGTGTCTTCATGAAGGTTTGTGTGCATAGTTATAGTACATGCCTTGCTATGCTAGCTCCTGACTAAGGCCCTGTTAGCACTCAGGTACTGAATCTAGTCTCCTATTCCCATGATGCAATAGGAGACTCTATTCACAACAAATCTCTATTCACAACATAAGAGATGCTTCACCCAATATGCAGGAGAACCAGGTAGTGATACACTCAGGTTGAGGTTGAACGAGCCAGGAGTAGCCCGGTGGCGTGGATAAGAGGCAGGAAGCGCCGTGTCTCACCGCTGGCGTCTCCGTTGACGGCGGCGGCCGGGGCGGGCTCCAGCTCTGGCTCGGTGGAGTTGCTGGAGGAGTGGGAGCGGGCGTCCAGGGCGGCCAGGGACTGCAGCATGCTCAGCAGGCTGTTGGAGGAGGGCAGCTGGAGGTACTTCTCCGGGACGTAGCCCACCTGCCCGCTGCGGTTTCTGGCCTGGTGGCGGAGCAGAGAGCAGAGCGGCGTGGAGGTCTCAGCAGAGATGGTTGAACGTGTCTTGTGCGTGTGTGTGCATGTTTGGTATGGTTATGCAATGTGTGTATGTTAATTTATAAGATGTGTGCATGTTCATAAGGTTATTTAAAACATTTGTTGCAAAATATGCATTTTTTTCTTTTTCTTTACACGCTGTACTCTCTGTGTTTCCTTTTTGTAACTAATTGTACTTTAATATTTAATGTTGGACTCCGGTGTAAGAAAACAATCATAAACATATGATCCAAGAACTGTTCTTTAACTGGGTTCAAGGCCCTGATAAACTTAAAATGCAATCAAAATTAGCGTGTTCGCTCTGACAAAATGGCAGGTTTGCAATCAAATCAATTCAAGTATGTGCAGGATATTCAGCCAAACTACAAAATCTACACACTTTCCCATTCGCTATGTTCCATTATACCTATGCCTGCATATGGTTAAAAAACACATGTAAATGCGTCTCGTCTCAGCCCAAATATCTAAACTATATTGTACCCTGTCACAAATTGCTGTGCTTAACAACAGCATGACAGTCTATGGGAACACATCAATTCTGACTGAGTTTTAAGTATATCAGGGCGTTCGCAATGTCATTGCCAGATCCTTCACCTTTGACCATGAGTTAGAATAATCTGGTGTACCTTGACCCAGTCGTCCATATCTCCATCATCGATGACCTCCAACACTTCCTGTTCCTCGATGGTCAGCTCGTCTGGCTGGCACGACTGATGCAGAGGGGGGCGATGAGAACGTTAACCTCAAACTGCACACCAATGCAGAAGAGCTGGAGTTTTCCCTCAAGATTTCTCTCACTCTTATTTTAAAAAAACACTACAAAAGACAACATGAACATTAGTTCATGATGGTTATTTGGTTTAAAGTGCAAGAAAAATGTTGAATGAATAAAAATATGTGGATGCATAAGGTGACAAGACAACAAATAGAAAAAAATGAAACATTTCGATCAATAGACGGCTCTTGTGTCTGAATAACCATAGGGTCTCCCCTCTCTGAGCCAGGGGCTACCTTGTAGGAGTAGAGCACTTTGCAGGTGAGAGGGTAGTTCCTCAGGGTGCTGGAGGGGCTGGAGCTGCTGTCGTCCAGGGCCTCCCCGCTGTCCTCCGTCTCCTCCTCGTCCTCACGCTCAAAGTCAGCCGGGCCCTTGAGGAGCGACAGGGAGCAGAGCAACAGGGGGTGAGGTTGACAGAGTGGTACGGGTTTGCTGCAGTGTTGCTGCATGAGTTCTAGTTATGTAACAACACCAGTACCGATGCTAGTGTGGCTACTGGTACTGGACTGGTCTGTGTCGTGCTGGGGCTGGTACTGGACTGGAACTGATTTGGTTGGTGTTGGTACTGGTGCTGTGTTCTAGTGGCACTGGTCTGTGTAGCTCTGGTACTGTGTGATATTGGTACTGGTACTGTGGTACTGGTACTGTGTTATATTGGTACTGGTACTGTTTTATATTTTTACTTGCATTGGTAATGGTCTGTGTAGTGCTGGTACTGTTTATAGTGGTACTGGTATTGGTACTGGTCTGTGTAGCTCTGGTACTGTGTGATATTCGTACTGGTATGGCTACTGGTCTACGTAGCGCTGGTACTGTGTGCTATTGGTACTGGTATAGGTACTGGTTTGTGTAGCTCTGGTACTGTGTGATATTGATGCTGGTACTGTGTGCTCTTGGTGCTGGTACTGTGTGCTCTTGGTGCTGGTACTGTGTAGTGCTGGTACTGTGTGATATTGGTGCTGGTACTGTGTGCTCTTGGTGCTGGTACTGTGTGCTCTTGGTGCTGGTACTGTGTGATATTGGTGCTGGTACTGTGTGCTCTTGGTGCTGGTACTGTGTGCTCTTGGTGCTGGTACTGTGTGCTCTTGGTGCTGGTACTGTGTGCTCTTGGTGCTGGTACTGTGTGCTCTTGGTGCTGGTACTGTGTGATATTGGTGCTGGTACTGTGTGCTCTTGGTGCTGGTACTGTGTGATATTGGTGCTGGTACTGTGTGCTCTTGGTGCTGGTACTGTGTGCTCTTGGTGCTGGTACTGTGTGATATTGGTGCTGGTACTGTGTGATATTGGTGCTGGTACTGTGTGATATTGGTGCTGGTACTGTGTGCTCTTGGTGCTGGTACTGTGTGATATTGGTGCTGGTACTGTGTGCTCTTGGTGCTGGTACTGTGTGATATTGGTGCTGGTACTGTGTGCTCTTGGTGCTGGTACTGTGTGATATTGGTGCTGGTACTGTGTGCTCTTGGTGCTGGTACTGTGTGCTTACAGAAAGCGAGGGGTCGTGGGGCCCCAGGTTGGCCCACCGCTCGTTCTCCAGCTCCTCCATCACCTGGTTCATGGCGCTCTTCAGCCACGTCTCCACGGCAACCCCCGCCTGCCTCAGCAGGTCCAGGCGGGCCTCCGCCTTCACCTTCACCGTCTGTCGGCGCGGACAACACAGTGGGCGTCACGCCAGACCACGACCAATCAGAGGGCTGCATTTATTCTGGGGGTTTCACAACTGCGACCATTGTGTGTGTGTGTGTGTGTGTGTGTGTGTGTGTGTGTGTGTGTGTGTGTGTGTGTGTGTGTGTGTGTGTGTGTGTGTGTGTGTGTGTGTGTGTGTGTGTGTGTGTGTGTGTGTGTGTGCGTGTGTGTGTGCGTGTGTGACACAATAGACAGGGCTCAGATCTTGTAACCAGATAAATCCACAGTGTTTGAGACCCTGTGTGAACAAGCATCCCCCGTGACCACTTATGAATGGACTGCTTTACCTCGCGACATGCATGGAATTACGTATGCTGTGAAGGCATTTGTCATTGTTGCCATAGCGCATAAGCACCAAGAGGTAAACAAAGGAAGTTGTACAAGTGTCCATATTGTTTATCACCGGGCAAGCTGGACAACCCTAGCTGACAGCATTTCAGTTTTTTAATGGCAATTTAAGTTTTATGGATATCTCTAACCTGTTTTGCATTCTAATTTTGTGTGTGGACAGGGCCAGAGAGGAGCTGAGTCAGCTGACATATTGTTTCTTTGTGTATAGCTCTGCATCACTGGAAGGACAGTCTTGTACAGGATAGTCTAGTGTTTAAGGTGTTTGACTCACAACTTAATTGTTTTGGGTGCAAATCCCTAACGCCTCCAGAATAACATGGAGGCATCCTTGAGCAAATCCCCTTACCCCCCTACCAGGTTTAACTGTTAAAAAACTGTTAGTTAAGGCTAATAACGGTATTATCTTTATAATTATCTGATGAATAATGGTTAATAATTGTACTCTTATTATGAAGTGTGACCAATTAAATGTTCTAAGGCCAGCAAGGGATAATTCCCTTGCAAAGTGATATTACACTTTGCAACCAGTAGGTGGCGTAAGATGTACAGGACAAAAGGAGCCAGACAAAGTGGTCAAATGCCGCTTTTCCACCGCACATGTAGCTCGACTCGACACGACTCGACACGACACGACTCGACACGGTAGCAACACGGGTGCTTTTCCACCGCAAATAGTACCTCCTGGACGTGGGCGGGGTCGGCTGCGCGAAAGGGCCGTGACGTATTTGTGTACGCGACGCAAACAACACATACGCAACCCACACATGGACAGAACCCACATAACAACAATGGAGGACATCGATCACATTACTATTATTAGCCGGCATGTTGAAGAAGTTGGAGAAGTGGAACATGTTGGCTGCGGCGCTGCTATGGATGTTACCAGCATGGTTGCCATGTCGCTCTCGTGACTTCGTCACACTCTCTGGCCAATCAGTCGCCGGCCGTCTGCCGACGTCACCTTTTAGCATCGGCTCAGCTCGCTTGGTACCTAGAGCGAGTAGGTACTAGAAAAAGCAGCCACTTCAGGTACCAGATACCATGGTACCGCGGTGGAAACGCAAAAAATGCGAGCTGAGTCGAGTCGTGTCGAGTCGTGTCGAGCTGGTACCATGCAGTGGAAAAGCGGCAAAAGTGTTCACCCAATAGCTTGCACACAAACGCAAATACAAACACATAACCACCTAACCACGTAAACACTATGCTGTGATAAGAGTCCCTCGTCAATGGTTCCTCTGTCTTACAGAGCATTTCCGATTGGTTTCAGTGTGGTGCGTTAGTGTCACGGGGTCAGTACCTCTGCCTTGCGTAGGTTCTGTCTGGCGGCCTCTGTCTTGGCCTCCATCTCACTGATGTTCTGCTCTGAGCTCTCCTGAGTGCCGTACTCCTCCAAGGCCTGCCCACAGAACAACAAACACAATACAAACTGTAAAGAGAGACGCGCACACACACACACACACACACACACAATCCACCACTCTAGCCGCGACTTGACCGTTAAAAAAATGTCATCCAAAAAATTAAGGAGAAAAAAAATAAAGATATCGCGAGACAAACAAAACATAAAAAAAAAAGAAAAAAACGAATGTAAAAGTTATGAACCAGGCCAGAGAAACAGTGAGTCATTTCCTGGTTTCGGGAAAGGATGTCTTCCTCTGGATTACTGGAAGCATTTGATCAATGAGTTTGGACAGAGCTGTTATCAGTTATCCAGAGAGCCCAGATAACAGACCACTGATGAGGGGAAGGCCGATGGAATAAAACCTCTCTCCATATCACGTGTCAAGTCCATGTTTACGCATTTACACATCGCCGTTGGTCTTTTTATTACCTCCTGGTTTACATTACACACACCTTTCAGATTATTGTAAATCAGACTATGACCTTTCTCATATATAGTTTTGAATCTGGGTTGGGGAGGGGAGCATATTCGCCTGAAAGAATGCAACTGTTTGGGTTTGAAATTGTTATTTTCTTCAGAAAATCTATCTCTGGCTCAGCGCTCTTTATTGAATCAGCTGTTCCCAAGCTGCTTCCAATTGCTGCAAGCTGATAACCAATAAGAAGTGACAACCTGTGTTTTCTGGGCTTTCAGGACAGTGTTTGGACCCCATCTTTAAAGGGCCTTTCAGTGTGTTTAGCATTCTTTGGCGGCAATTGATTGATTCGTCAGTCACCACCAAGTTAAAAATATCTTGCTGAAACAGTACTTGGCAACAGATGTGAAAATTAAACTGTTGATAAGCGCAGCTCATTTTAAGTCTTGGAAGCATCACTTCCTGTGTATGAGGAGAGGCAGAGAAAAGAAAGAAAGAAAGAAAGAAAGCTTGGCTGAATGGGGGGGGTTCACAAACCATTCCTAAGCACTTACATGAAGTGCCAACGGTTCTTTTTGACATTGCTCTCAGTAAAACGTTCAATATTGAGTAATGGACTTGTTATACTGGTGGGGTTGTGGTTGTCGTGGGAGGTCTGATTTAGCAGTGATGTTGCAACAAAATAAATGGAAAGCATCTCTCTCTCTCTCTCTCTCTCTCTCTCTCTCTCTCTCTCTCTCTCTCTCTCTCTCTCTCTCTCTCTCTCTCTCTCTCTCTCTCTCTCTCTCTCTCTCTCTCTCTCTCTCTCTCTCTCTCTCTCTCTCTCTCTCTCTCTCTCTCTCTCTCTCTCTCTCACCCTCTGGGTGTGGATGATGCTCTTGTATTCTCGCGCCACGCGGCTGGCCCACTTGCGGGCCTCCTTGTCCAGGCTGTGCTCCTCCGTCGTGCCACCCTCCTTCTCCAGCTGCACCACCTGGGGACGCAGGTGGGTGGGGAGACATAGGATGGAGAGCAAGTAGAGAGGGAGAGAGAGGGAGAGGGAGAGGGAGAGAGAGAGAGAGAGAGAGAGAGAGAGAGAGAGAGAGAGAGAGAGAGAGAGAGAGAGACAGAGAGAGAGAGAGACAGAGAGAGAGAGAGGGAGTGCGTCACAGACAGGGAGATAGAAAGAGCAAGAGAGAGGAGAGATAGAAGAGAGATTAATACAGCTAATAGCAATCAGCACAATTAAATGTTGTTTTTCCCTAAATGGTAAAGGATGAATAAATATAGGCTTATGCATTGAATATCCACTGTTTCAGAATGGATTATATTGAAATGTATGATCATTTAAGCTATGACATTAGACCAAAACTCTAAAACGTATTGAAATATTTTAAACATCATTGTTAGGACATATTATTATACAGCTGCGGCCCCTCATCTATACCAGGACTGCACAATGGCAATTATTGCATGAACAGGCCTTTCGTGTTGCTTTGATGTAAAAAACAAGACAAAAACGATCATGGTGTGAATTATGGCTTGGCCACGTGGGAACTATAAAACATAAAGCAGAACTGTTGCGTTCCCCCATCGGGCCAGAGCCGGGCTCCGCCACACATGGCTTCAGCCTTCTCCGTGGTCTCTCCTCCACAACGACACATCCTCCATATAACTCACAACTCATCCCCACACACTTTGTTTCATAACCGTGACGCTCGGCACATGTCTCGTGCGGCAGTGATTCGAGCCGCAGTCGCCCGCTGGTTCACTCCCTTCATGGGAGGGATGCCTGAGGCCTCGCGTTAGTGGATGAAAGGGCATTTGGGATGGCACAGGATATTCATACCCCAGTTCTGAGTCATTGAGATTAACCGCGTGGCTTTGAGCGCAGAGATTCTGTGTCATTCACCCGAGGAATTGAAAGTGTAAAGAGAGGACAAGCAGAGACAAAGTTAGTTAAATCCTGTTTTTGGTCGCTTTTGTTCTTTTGAGATCATTTAAGGTTTGAATCCTGGGAAATCAGGAAACAGAATGAACAGCTATGTCCAGACCAAAGCTCGAGCTCTCACCAAGATCTCTAAATGTCTATATTGTATTATCTTATCTATCTTATGGTGAATGATAAGGGTTTGGTGTAAGAATCAATTAAATTCTAATGCCATCTTATTATAGATTTGTTTTATCTGTAACAAAATTCATATTCAATCAGCCAGTTCTCCTCTCGCCCAAGCAGGCTCCTTATGGGAGAGTGGTGTTGATCTGTTGGTTGCCGGACATGCGGTGCGACATTTGTTCAAGGGCTGGCTAGTGCTAATTCTGTTCCTGCTGAATCCTCTGCAGTAACTGGTCAGACATCCCTGAAAATACCATGCAGGGAATAAATGAACTCATTCCCGCAGCCACCAAAAGTAGTCTACCTGAGAAAGGTACGGTTGTGTGGGCTACCTGGGCTACGAGGTGATGAGACACAGAACGGGTCATGGAGGGAATAGGGATAGAAAGGGCCCAGGTTGAGGAGTTATGTGAGAAGGTTTGTCGAGCAGGAACTGGCTGTAAGGCCACGAGTTATCCCCGGAGAGACTCCACGGCCATGTTGAACTCCCGCATGTACGTATGCATGTTTGTTTGGCATAAATGTGTGTGCGTGTGTGTGTGTGTATGTTTGTGTGTGTGTATGTATGCATGTGTGTGTGCTCTGTGTGTCTTTTTCTTGTGTATCTGTGTGTGCGTTCTGTGTGTGTCTGTGTTTTATGTCCCTCTGTGTGTGTGTTATCTACACGTGTGTGTGTGTGTGTGTGTGTGTGTGTGTGTGTGTGTGTGTGTGTGTGTGTGTGTGTGTGTGTGTGTGTGTGTGTGTGTGTGTGTGTGTGTGTGTGTTTCATGTACACGTGTGTGTGTGTGTGTGTGTGTGTGTGTGTGTGTGTGTGTGTGTGTGTGTGTGTGTGTGTGTGTGTGTGTGTGTGTGTTGTGTTTGTGCATGTGTGTGTGTGTGTCTGTGTGCGCAGGAGGAGTTGGGCTGTGAGCGCGCTCAGTTGAGGCCCTCTTACAATGCCCCCTTTTTGCAGATGGGCTCGGCTCAACCGGCCCCTCTGACCCGCCCTCACCCCCACCCGCCGTCCATCCACCCCACCCGCCGTCACTGCTCTCTACCGGATCCCTCGATCTGGCTCAGCGGCTGCATGCTGTATAGGGTGGTGGGGGGAGGGAGGGGTGGGGGGTGGGGGGGGTGTAAAGTGGGCGGGGCGTGGTTAGGGTGGGGGGGGGGGGTGGACGGTCTGGGCACCTCTCCATGACTAATGTTTTCTTTAGGGAACAGGCGGCCGCTTGTTTGACTCCCAACGAAAACAACGTGAGCATGCAGCCGTCGCGCCGCTTTCTCCAAACAACTTGTCCAGTGTGTCCAGCTGACTGGGGCTGGGGGGGGGGGGGGGGGGAAGAGGAGGTGGAGGTAGGGAGGCAGGGGGGGGGGGGGGGAGGATGGGGGAGGATGGGGGTTGTAGGGGCACGGGCGCACAGAGCTGGCGCAGGAGGCCCTGACCTGAGAGACACCGAGGAGGTCGTAGACCGGCACGGGAAGCTACGCGCCGACATACGCAGCGCTGGAATAAATGAGGGACTTTTTGCGAGGGAAGTGCGACGGCACACTAATGTTGACGCTGTAGGTCACCGTTAGGGTCTGATTTAGTACCCCCTATTGTTGGACCGTTCCACATTTCGGTTCTCTTCTCATAACGGCCCACCCCGGCACAGCTGCACCTATTGCGGCCAGTCTGACCATGACAACGCAGGGGGTGGTGCTCTGGGGTTGGATGGCAGGTCTTAGGGAAATGTGTTTGCAAAAAAAAACCAAAAGCTTCTCCATGTCCTTCTCCATGGCCTTGGGTTCTTGTTTCCCTTATCCTGCACGTCGTATTTTAGCACGGTTGGGGTGAAAAAAGGGAAACAACTGAACCACCGTTGACTTCCTGCTGGTCACCGCGTGACTGTGCCCTGGTCCATAGGGTCCTTTGGGCGGAGGGCTTACCGTGTCTGAGTCGCTCGGCTGGAACAGGAAGTCCGGAGCCTTGTGGAACGTGGGGTTCCTCTGCACAAAGAGCTGCTGGTGGAACTCCTGCAGCACCTGTTGGATGGAGAGGAGATCCTTTACAGAGAGATCCTTTAGGTTCACAACCTTGGGGTCCACATTATTGCTTTGATTTGGGTTTGGGCTTGAAGTCCTTCCCTGAGAGAACTTAAAAAAGCGAAAGTGTACTGAACTACACTAATTGAAAGTGAATATAATCTTGCGTTGGGGCTGCACAAGGGAAACACTGAACTAGAATTAAATTAAAATCATTTGAACTATGTGATATTTTTTGAATGGACAGATGCGAGAGAGAACAATGACCAAGACTTGGATTGGCTAGCTCCACCGAGTCCTGTGAAATCCTGCTAAGGCTAGTTAGAGGGACTTTCACCAACTGATAGAACAGATGGCCAAAAAACATAAACAAACACACACATGCATGCACACAACGGCATTGTGTGTGTGTGTGTGTGTGTGTGTGTGTGTGTGTGTGTGTGTGTGTGTGTGTGTGTGTGTGTGTGTGTGTGTGTGTGTGTGTGTGTGTGTGTGTGTGTGTGTGTGTGTGTGTGTGTGTGGGTTCCTTCTATTGTAGGGCAGGAGTCCGGCTGAATGGAAAGTACACGAGGCGGTTGGGCTGAAATAGGGGTCAAACAAGACAGGGTGTCGGAGCGGCCACAAGGCAGCCCTCGCCGTCTGCCTGAGACACAGACACACTGGCCTGGGTGGACCCTGGGTGCTTGAGTGTCAAGTTGAGCCCTCCTCCGGGAGCTCAGGTGACTGGGCGAGCCGGCGGTGCCATCCGAGATGGGGAGGGTAACTCAAGCCTCTCGACTCATTAGAGACATGTACGGGGAGACGATGGGGCAGGGGGTAGTGATCTGCATGGCTCGCCTAAGACAACAACATGAAGCGCTGGGGACTCGGATGTGAACGTTTGGAGAGTGGAGACACGTAAAATGAAACATTGATATGATAGCGATGATGGGGATACCTTGAATTTGAGATATCTGGTCTAGGATTTGGGTTTTTACATTTTTCTTTTTTGTCTCTATTTGCCTGTTCTGACCAAATACTAATAATAACAGTATGGGGGGGTAAACGACTACTTCAGATGAAGAGACTTTAGGTTTACCCCAGCTTTAATCGGAATACAAGCAAGGGTGCAGCATGGGTGGGGGGAGTCCTGCTCACCTCTTTGGAGCTGTCCAGGAGCTGGTTGAAGGTGGTGTGCACCACCTGGTAGGTGTCCAGCTCCGTCTGGCACATGGACACTAGGTAGTCCTTCACCTGCTCGTGGATCCTTCCGTCCAAAACCTGGGAGACCAAACACACACGAGCCGGCCTTGTGACTGTCTGCGCAGGGAGGCTCTGAGGAACATCTCCAATACCTCCATCCGTCCCCTCCAGACGTTCATCCAACCCTCTACCTACCTACCTATGGTCTATCTCTCCTTATATCCACTCATTAAAAAATAGAAAATGTAGCAGGCCTTCTGGTTCCCAGAGCTACTGTGCACACTCTGTCCAGTGATTTATTTCAAATGACTTTGTGCAGCACTCTGCCTCAATTTTAACTTCAGTCAGTTAAGGCCAGAGCACATGGAACATGGAAAATGAATTGAATCATATCGTTTTAACGGAGCAAAAGACACGGAGCGTGACTGTAGCAGGGCTGCAGTTTTTTTGCTTGCTTCGCGTCAGACTCTGTCTATTTTGGACGGAAAAACTCTCAAAAACTATCTTGCGTTTGAGTGCTTTGGGTTTTAGTGTTAAACGACTAAAATGTTAAGACACACACAAACACACTGAACACACACACACACACACACACACAACAGCAGGTGCACCCACACACACACTTGCCTTGATGCAGTCCATGAGGTCGTTCTCGTAGTAGCGCTGCTGGTGAGCGTTGGCGGCAGCTAGCGTGAGCAGGTAGTCGTTGCGGGCGTGCGAGGCCTTGGAGTTGCACTCGCTCCTCTTGGCTTTGAGCTGCAGGGACACGGTTGACACATCAACGTTAGGCCCCACTCAGGAAGGGTGTAAAGAACGACAGAATGTCGGGCATGGATTCATGCGTGCATGCGGTTTGGGTTTTGTGAGAGGAGACGTGACCTGAGGTTGGTTCTTTGGCTCTAAATATCGCAACACTCCTTGTTGCTCCTTGAGTTTATTTGCTTACCTTGACACTAGCCCTCTGAAGACTAGATCTGGACTGGAAGAGACTCAGCTTAGACCTGAGAGGAACACAGGTAGGACGTATGTGCATTATTCTCTTAAGTGTTGCATCTGTTTTAGTTGTAGTAGAGCACCTCCAAAACGCACCGCTAACTAATCAGCGTGCTCGGGTTGCACAATTCAGCTGATCTATGCACTATGAGTAATAGTTATGTTGTAACAAAGTGCCCCCCTGATTGGCTTTCAGCCCGCCAATGATAAAACCGTGGTATGCCACATGATGAAATGCGGGCAGGCAAAGCAAGCAGCAACCAAAAGCATAATTACTTTAGGGATGTGAGAGAATAAAGTACATTCCAGGACAATAAGCATATTGCATCAGAATTGCACCCAACGTCCATTTATCGGATGTGACATCCAATATATTTTAAATACTTTTAAAATGTCCCCCAATGCGCTGTGAAAGGGAGGGGAAAACCTTCCACTGAGAATATTCACTTAACACTTAAAAACAACAAAACAGACACAATCAATAGCAGAACTGTAGTAAATTAGGTCCCCTGCAGCCAACAACAAAAAGCAAACGCCTGCTTTGGTCAAGGGGTTGGTGTCCAGTTCAGTGTCAGACACTGTGTCTGAAACACTATCCTACGAATTGTAAGAAATTCCTAGTGTGCCTGCGTTGTGGTTGATTGGTCGGCAGATAAGAGCAGCGCATACTTTGCTTCCAGCTCGGCCTTCTCGCGCACGGCCTGGGCCAGCACCTCCGTCTCCTGGTACTTCTTCCTGCTCTTGCTGAGGTCCTTCACCGACTCCTGCAGCCCCGCCTGCACCTCCGTCAGCTGCTCCACACACTGGGCAGACACCGGAGGAATGGGTCAGGAAAGCACCGCGTTCATTTCACAAAAATGTCATTCAAATAGATGTGTGGAAACGATAACCAAAGATAATCTGAAGAGATAAAGCATATACACTAACACACACACATAGCCACATAAAGACCAATCCAATCCTATTATCAGAAATCCTACAGTGGCTTCAATCGCCTCTTCAGATCACAAGTAGAGTGGTGCATTAATGATACGCACGAGAGCAATTGGAATGGGCTGCAGCTTTTATGGCAGGCAGACCTTGTCTGTGTGCTTGGTTAATAAAACAATAGGCCAAAATGCTAATGTCATTTGAAGTTCTCATAAATAAAATACAATTGGAGGAGGGGGGGGGGGGGGGGGGTTGTTAGACCTGGCTCGCTGCAATGTTCCTCTTTTGGCAAAAAAGGAGCTGTCAGTTTTGTAACAGTTTGAGCACAGCTGTACAAATACAAACAGGCAGCTACACAAATAGCCAGAACGGTGATTGACAGATGACCTGTGGTGTTCTTATAGGCTAAGAGGACAGGACAGCATGCATCTGTGAGTTCTGGAGCAAGTTAAACCACATACGACTAGTCAGGGTTCTGAAGATGAGATAAAGGATGGTACTGGCCTTAGTGATTAAATCATCTTGACAATCTCGCCTTTCTTCACTACAACATTCGTTACCAATATCATTCGAAAAATCAATTGACTGCCCAGAGACAGAGCAGTAGAAATTTGTTATTTGTGATATAACCTTTTGCAAAGTAGTCGTATGGCAATGCCCTGTTTAGTCAGTCAGGTCAATCTTGACGCGCAATAAGTCAGTAGGTTCGGAAAAGGCAATTCTGGGGACATTGAGACCCTTGATCTCAGAAAGAAAACAAGGGTTCATGTCGGCACTGGTCATCATGGTAAAATGAGGCTCCGCGGTAACACTGGACTGGGATCAGTTTACAGAGAGATTGAACTTTGAGCGTGTGGATAATGGGTGATGGATATTGGGCATTAAACAGAGGAGATATGTTAGAGATAAGGCTGAACCTTTTATCTGATGCTCAAGTGACCACAATGAAGTATCCATTAGAATACAACGTAGACATGAAAAAACGTTGGAATATACCAAGTAATCTCTTTTGCAGGACACATTTGTGGGGGCTTCATCCAGATGGCCCATTCGAATAACCCCAGAACAGTACAGCCACCCCCCTCCCCTTGTCTAAAGGTACCTTCCGGAGCTCCAGGTCCTTCTGGAGCCGTGCGGCCTTGGCCGGCTCGGCCACCTGGGCCTTGTAGAGGTCGCAGGCGCTGGTCCGGGTCTGGCTCAGCTGCACCGTGCCCTCCAGGTAGGACCTCCACACGCAGTACATGTTCCTGTTGGGGAGGGGGCAGAGTCAACACCCAAACACACACACACACACACACACACACACACACGCACGGGAGACCATCAACACATACACACACACACGGGAGACCATCAACACACCCACCCACCCCCACACACACACACACACACACACACAAGGGAGACCATCAACACACACACACACACACACACACACACACACACGGGAGACCACCCACCCACCCCCCCCCCACACACACACACACACACTCACACACACACACACATGCGCTCTGTTCTGATTTGTGATATTGCAGTGGTTTTGGTTTGCACACACAAACATATTCCCCTCCTCCTTCCGCGTTTATTCCTAGCCCTGTGTTAGTCATGATAGAGGTCCGCCAATGAATGCACGCTCTGTGATGACCTCAGTCCACTTTGCATACTCAGCTGCAGGTCTGACTGCTAATCCTGATAATGGATGACGAGTTGAAGCCTGTGAAGACCGTGGAACATGGAAAGCTGTCGCTTCATTTGCATTACAGTTCCACGTAAGGAGTTTCCCTTTAGGGTTATTACAACGGCTATTACGACGGACCAGGTTCTATAACGTAGACTGGATGAATGAATGGACAAATTCCACAGTGAAACCAAAATCATCTTATTCCAAGCCTGGCCTCATTATCACTATGGACACAAACCAAGTTCTCTGCCAGCAGGGGCCGTGAACACTGACCTGTGATCAGCTGGTTCGTCCGCCGGCAGGTCTGGCCATTCCTTCTTCAGGTACTGGTTGGCCAGTTTCTGGAGAGCCTGTAAGCAGCAGGATGCACGGTGAATGGCCTCGCAGGACTCCTCCTCTCCCAGGAGACACTGAACCCCCTGACCTTGGGACTATGAAGTGTGGGGTTCCCCCCAGCTTCAAAGAGCCAAGGGGATTGCGGGAGACTCCTGGGGCAACCTCTGAGTCGCCACCCGGAGACAGTGTCACAGGTCATTCCACCGAGGGAATGTTGTGATGTTTTGTTGCGTTATATGGGTTTTGTACTGTGTTCCTACTGTGAAGCCCAAGCCAGACTTCCAGAAATGGACAATAAAGATCTAATCTCGAATATCCGTCAATCTTACAATTCTCACGTTGTGATCGCGCAATAAAGTTGATGCACAACTCGAACCCCGACTCTGACCTACCTACGAACAACTCGGAGGAGGGCACACCTATCCATGTTTCCTCGTGGTTACAGCTTGAAGCATGAGTTACAACGGCTGGCTGTGCCGCCATCAGGGGGACAAGCCCCCCCCCCCACCCCAGGAGGGGTGAGACCCCCTGCTGAGGGGTTCTGCTGTCGGGTGCTCCTTCCCACCGCCACAAACCTCTTCATTGTGGGGAGTCACACAGACGCAGTCGGGGGGGGGGGTCGATGTTACGGAGGTGGGGGAGGTAGAGGAGGCGGTTAGGCTTTGGTGGTGGGGGGGGGGGGGGGGGGGGGGATGTGGCGATAGATGCAGAGGAAGAGCCACACACAGTGGAGGTCATTTTATTGCTCCCTGTGATTTGAATATCAAACAGCGGCAGCTGTAAGGGAAGAGGAGGAGAGGGGAGAGGGGAGAGGGGGCGCGGGGGGACTGAAAAGGGGAGTTGGGGTTTTCAGAGCCACCCTGACCCACTTTGATTCAAGCCCTATCGTGCGGCCGGTGTCTAATTGATCACATAACTGGCACGCTTGCAAGGGCTCGCGGGCCACCAGACACACAGGGCGCCATTGACACCCAGTGAAGACACCTGCTACTTCCACATCGCCCGGACAAAAACTGTCTCAAAGAGGGGATGCAGAGGAGAGGGCTACACAAACAAACAAACAAACAAACAAACAGCACATTCAAATATGGGTCTTTGAACCAATGAGCAAAGGAGGTCTTTTGCAACTTCTAGCGGCAAACGTGGAATATCGCCGAAAGGTTGTATTTTCTGTTGCTGGTTCATGCTGTATTTAAGCCTGTGCAGTGCAGCCCCCTTGGCCAGGTCGCCATTACTAAAGACTGTTTGGGTCATTTCATCTCAACGTGTGATCTACCTGGCTAAACAAAAGGTTTAATCAAATAAAAAGTTTTCTGCCAGATAAAAGCTTGTCTGGCACTTTTCTCAAAACAAATAGCGTCTAGAAAGTCTCAGCGTTTCTCTCTGCAATCAGGCGCAACACTTCAACAGGCTGTATGCGGTGCATCCAGATTGCATCGCTCTTCAGAGGCTTGACAGTAACGGATACAGCTGTTCTGTGCCATGTCGTCTACAACAACATCCTTTATTTGCTTTAGTGCAGTGTCATCCCTTTTTTCTCCCGCCCTCTGGCTTCTTGGCGGGTCAGCTTGTCAAAGGTCACCAGGAAGGAGGGAGAACACGTAGGACTGGAACGCGCCCGCACGTGATTCATTAGGACCAACTGCAGCGTCTTGAAAATGCAGACAAAGTAAAGCTCGGACGCGAAATACCTTCAAAACACAGCCACGTCAACACGGAGACGTTTTTGTGCGCACTGGCATGAAGCACATAGTTAAGCGTTTCTTGGAAACCGCAACCTTTAACCTCTGCGTTGAAATGAACACCGTGAAGGTTAGGTGACTTTTAGGGGGACCATAGTAAATGCCACAGTCTCATATGAGCCTTACGACCTGGACTCAATGTTCTTCAGCTGGATTTAAACATATCCATGAATTAAGATATTGTATTAATACATTTCTTAGAACCAGTACCCATTTCCAATGGGAAGGAGGTGTCGGCAATAACAACATAGTTAACGCAGCGTTCACAACATAATTAACGCAGTAAACAGCATAGTTAATGTGGCGCTAACACGCGAATTAATGCAGCATGAACACATAGTTAATGGTGCATCAACACTGAAAGCATCAATGCTTTATGAGTTTGTCTTGTTCATTTATATAAGATGATTTTGTGAACGCTCTTCATCCGTAAACCCAGCTTCGGTAGGGCACACATTGCTACATTGTAGAATAGCAAAGCTGAACTTGCTTGACAAACAACTCTCAAACCTAGTTCCACATGGGCCATCTCCATGGACCCCAATGAAGGCCACACGTCAGCACTTATAACAGGTGCATAAAGCCCCAGTCAATCAAAGCGGCTGTAATGACAGTAGTCAGGGAGCAGCCGCCCTGAGGAGGCTCAGCTCCACACGGTTCACCTCCAGGGGCCCCTTGCCAAGTCCTACATGCGCTAAACTGTATGCAACCGCTGCCGGTGCCGCGGGACGCGCGTGCCGCGGATGCACGGTTTGATGATATTGGCTCAGGGTTGGAGCTAAAGAAGTGGAGCTCCCTCCCTCCCCATCACCCCCCCACCCCCCTCCTCAATGCCTCCACCTTCTTCTAACATCAGCGCTGCACATTCCACACCGGCCTGCAAAGCCGGAACAGAGTCAAGGAGAGCGGAAAAGGGTTTTTGGGTAGTGGCTGGCTTGGGGGGGACGGGGGGACGGAGGGACATCCCAGGTAAGCCAGGGCAGAATAACACGGCCAGGGTGGGACTGAGTCGGGGCCGGGGTGTGGCCGACATGGTGGGCCTCTCTGTAGGGGTTTGGGGTTCCCATGAATGGATCTAGTTCTATGACCGCAAGATGAATAGCGACATTTTTCCTGGCACCACAGCGTAAGAACACACACAAGTGTTTGAACCCGGTGTATATGTGACGCAATATTTTGGGGGGGGGAGGGGGGGGGGGGGGGTAGAGGGTCTGTTTTGATGTTGATGAAGCCCTTTTGACAGTGGTTGTGTTGTTGTGTGTTGTTTGGATTCATGTCCTAGATCAGGGATGGGCAACTTTCATGATAAAGAGGGCCACATTTTTCATCATAACCATCGGAGGGCCACATGACTGCACACTTCAACTAAACGTGAGCTGAGAGAAGCAACACAATTTTGAATTTGGTAGATATGATTTCCTGTATTCTGGTGCATTTTGGGGATGGCCACTACCTAAAAAATCATCTAGAATCATAACCTATGTACGGTATGTTAATTGAACCAACATACATTCATTTCATGTTTTCCATGCTCAAACAGCCACATGAATGGTCAGTATTTTTATCAGTGCAAAGGGCTCACATACATCATCATTCAATGAAGTCAAAAAACTGAAAAACAGTGGCCCAACATTAAGTGCAACAACTCAATGAACTCAAACCCAACAAGCAGTTGTAGTAGTTGTAGTGGCGACTTAAGTGGATATCTTTAATGACTGATATCGCTTCTAAGCAAACTAGACGCATGGGTTTGCCTTCGAATTCTATGAATTCTTCTCATCTTTCTTGACCGTTTTCTGTAACTCGATCAATTATTATTATTCTTTTTTTCTTTTTTATTATGTGCGGGCCTGACTGAGTGAGGATGCGGGCCGCACTGAGTGAGGATGCGGCCCGCGGGCCGCCAGTTGCCCATCCCTGTCCTAGATCGTGCACTCAATGGGAAGGAGCAAAGGATCTCACTCACCTGGGCATAGTCTCTGTCCACCGCTGCCTTTTTCTGGCTAAAAGTCCTGGAGGAATACAAAGAAAGAACAAGATGCCTCAACAAGCCAATGTCAGTTGAACTTAATGAGGGAATTACAATTGCCAATGACTTTCTGCCAAACTATAACTGTGTGTATTTCTCTGTGTGCTTCCTTCAGTAATATAATCACAGTGGGTTGGGAGGTGGAGGTCATAACACACAGCCCGTTCTCCCTCGCAGCCAGCCAACCCCAAGAACCTCTGAAGGAACACAGTATGTTTCTATGAGTGCTCCACCTCTGCAAGCACATTTCTCTTCAGAAATTCTTTCTGAAGAGAAATGTGTTGGCTGGTCCACACTGCCGTGACTCTGTGTGTCATTCTGTCTGCAACTGTGACGTACAGTTAAACAAAAGAAGGACATTTCAGTGTTTGGAGTGTCTTGAAGTCTTAACAAGGGGGTCATTAAATAAGGATCTGATGTTAACCTCCCAGTCATTGACCCCAGACACCAAAAGCTCCAGGCAGTCGCACTATTACACGTCAACGTCATTAAATCATGTCTGGGCAAGTACGATGAGCCTCTGAATTTCACTCCAAAAATACCAGAAAATGAAAAGAATACTTCTGTCTGATTTCCTTGGAGCCTACATCTGCATGAAGACCCCTTCTGTTTACGTGTGTGTACTTTGTTGAATTACTCAGCCTTTATTTCCACACCCACCCCCACACACACACACACACACACACACACACACACACACACACACACACACACACACACACACACACACACACACACACACACACACACACACACACACACACACACACACACACACACACACACACACACACAAGCTCCTTTTCTGGTATCTTTGGCCTTTTCCTCCCTCCCCATAATGTTTGACAGAAACCAGACTCAATTCGTTCTTGTTTTCCATTTTTATTTTTGCTGAATCATCTCCCGAGCAGGACTACAGAATGCTATCACAGCGTCCGCTAGCCCCAGCCTCCCCCTCCATATCCGCACATTCTCCGTCCCTCCAATTACAATATTTTTTCTCTTTCTTTCCCTCATTCTTTCTTTTCCTTTTTTTGTGTGCCTTTTCTCCGGGCAGCCAGAACATCTGGAGGTTCTTTGTGACCCTTCACTTCCAGCTGTTTCCAGAAAAGTGGGAGGATCTCTTCAATTCTTAATTACCACCAATGGCAGACCGGACCGACAAGGGAAATGCTATCATCACTTTCCGCAGCTATTTCTCGGCCCTTTAAAAAAGCCTTTAAACAAAATACAAAGTATGTATTTTTTTAACTATTTCCATCAGAAACCACATTTAATGTCCTTTAAGGGCCAAACGACTGCGTCACCCTCCCTGCAAACAACAAAACAACAACCCCTGCCACGGCTCTACTCTGCTCCTCCAAAATAAGAGCCCTTGAGCGGGACTGTCCTTACCTGAGGTCCTCCAGGAGGTCACACTCCGTCTGGTGTTTGACTTGTAACCGGCTCAGCTGCTCAGCATGCGTCTGCTTCAGCTCCTGGGTCACTCGCACCTGGTTCACATGCACGCGGGTGGATCATTTAGATATTGTACACATTTGTTATAGGAGTTATTAAGCAGATGATTGTCTCTGCTTTTTCGTCAGCCTGTGTTTTTCGTAACACATATCCTTTTTTTATGTGTGTGTTCATGAGCATATCTTTGACTTGCTGTATTCTTTTGCTTTATGGTTTTAATTTATATTCTAAAAGGTTTTAACTGAATTTTATTTTCGCCAGAGCAATTATAACAAAAACAGAAATAACCTCCCTCTGGATGAAGCACTCTTGAGCAATAGGAATCTTTTATCCGGTGATTTCAGTCATTAAGAAGCACAATGGGGTAAGGCATCTTGCTCAAGGATGCCATGTAGACTGTGGACATTGGGGATCCAACCAAGGTGCTTTTGCCAAGTAGTCCAGCAGGGTGTGACGGAACAGCAGACGATAACCAATCAATACACACCAGCTAGTAGAGGCCAACAATCTACATTATACAGTTTCAAGGTAAAGGTAGGCTCCTGATTGGTGGATTAAAGCAACAAAAAAAAAGGCAATGTGTAGGGCCTTTAGCAGTGATTTGCTTGGTGGCTGTTCACCTAATTTCTGATTAGGGTATGTAGATTAATGTTTAATAATGTCAATGATACATTATATATTTGCCATTGTAATCACCACTGTCATCATCACTTAGCATAGTTTTTTCTTGGCGAAAGCAGCTGTTGCATTCTCCGTGCATTTCTCAATGACTTGTCTTAGTATAATACGACAATGGCTCCATAGTATCAATTCGCCCAATGTTATGATATTATGTTGAATGAGGAAGATAAGGAAATAACAAGCGACTAGACTGCAAAAAATATTACGATTTTGAAAGTTAAATAAGTCTTTCTCCTAAACACTTCCTCGTCCCAAGTTATCATGTGCCACTTGTAAAGTGATAAGACATGGTATAAGGAAGCCTATTAAATTAAAAAAAACCGTGATGAATAGGCTGTACAAGGGGCAATAGAGCTAAACCACAGCCTCATCATTTGATATGTATTAAGGGGACTTAATCCTACAAAAGCCCAAACTAGAGCGATGATTGTTTATTCAGCACTTTGTTTGGATATTTAACAATTACATCTTATATGGGTCAATATGTTTTAATGTGTCTTGTTTTGTCAAGTACAACTAGTAAGGCTTTGCTCGATGAACTGCAGAAAAAAATCAGATGTGGATTGTATATAACGATAACGTACCATCTATTTCCTAATTACAAACAATAAACGTTGTCTATATGTAAACATTTATTACACTGTTGCATGAACTTTAATGGAATGATGAAAAAAAACTCACAGATTAACTTCGAGGAAACAACAATCCAGCGCTGGGATGATATAGCCTACTTGCATGATATTTAAAATATTATTATATTATTCATTAAACATCAATCCTAAGTGCATCACCCGATTCAAATCAGTAGATTTAACCTTAGATAATAATGACCTGAATCGTGATAGGACGAATCCACATACATCGGAGGCGCGATAAAAAATAATGAATGTATATCACATATAAAGATTATAAATAGAAATAACAATATGCGTAAAAATTTTCGAATTGGTCTACACATTGTCAAAGAAACATCATATGATTGAAAGTGTTTTTCAAAACTAACTGGAACACAAATGGTCCATTTCTGAAAGGTTGAGCCATGTTTCTGTAACTTGATCCCATATAAACATTTTCCTACAGCAGTGCGCTTTCTCTATCTTTACTTAACCTCCGCTAAATACGCGTCTGCTTTGAAGTCAACCAAACAGAGCACATTCTCACAATAAGTTGCTTTCTCATTTTCCCACAAAATTGGATACACATGGGACACATCTTTAAAATGTTGTTTTTTTCTTTCGCAGATTCCTTGGAGCACCGCATGGAAATTGGTTATCTAGTCATACAAAGCAGTACAACTCTCCGCAAATAAAGAAATACACTTATTTTCAAAGTGATCTGAGTGCAACAAAGCCAATATTTCCAACATTCAAACATGCACCATGTCGTCGAGACGTTTGCAGACAAGTAGCCTCTGCTTACAACGGGACGGGACCACTCACCTTCCTTGGAGGGGGTTGCATTCTGATTTGTCATAAAAACAACACCAAATGGAAAAAAGTATCCCGGTAAACTTTGCGTTGGCGTTTAAAGAAAAAGTGATTGAGGAGAGGACGGGAAAACACGCTCAGTACATTACAGCCTTCAGCCTTGGGTCAAGCGGCCATGACGATCCAAACCCGAGAAGACTACACCGTCAGAGTCCCGTTGAAAATACAAGCAGCCCCGAGGCACATAAAAGCCAAGTTTTCCATTTAGTGGGGTTTCCGGTGGCGAGGGAAAAGGGAGATATGGCGACCCCCTGAGGACCTTTAGAGATATAACCCTGGATGTATCCATCCCTTACCTTTATGGATTACCGTTATACGAGGATACATCCATGGGCCATGAATTAAAAGCATGTTGGAATCGGTTTTGATCTGTGCACAGTCTATCTATGGTTTTAATGGATTTATGATTAGACATAATCTTTGACACGGAAAAATCATTGTTATTATATATTATAATATAATATACACATGTAATATAATTATGAGTTACTCGTGTTTATTACCATATTATTACCTTTATCTTCTCGTTTTCTTGTATAGGCTCATTGTATTGTTATTTGCCTGGTTTTAAGATGGAACTTAAGATAGGTAATAGGAGACAAAAACAGAGAGTCAACAAACAAAATGGGTTTGTACTCAAAGTTTTTCTTTAATATATATTTTTTTAATCTTAAAGATGGTACAATAAGGTTTACAAATTCCTGTCGCGTCGTTCATGAACTACAACATAAAAAAAGCAATTACAGTTGATCTGCACACATTAATAGCAGGGCTGTGCCCTTGTTGACCTTAACCCATACATAGACCATAGGATAGATTCCAACGTCACAGCTGCTTTCTTAAGAGCCAGCATTACAGTCTAACTAATTGGCTGGTAGATTCTGTATCACAAGATGCACACTAAACTAAATTTTGGGCGACATATGTTTTTTGGAAGACATACAGTTGTAAAGTATCAACTTTTGTTTGACCAAAGGTAACCATGTAACAAACAGACCTATGATATTTTTTTAGATGGCGACATACCCAATACTCGACAATAATTAGAGCGAGCTTCCTTGCACTTTGAAATACTTGTGACTACAACGGACGGAAAAACCGAATGTGCGAAGTGCAAAATCTCATTATACACCAATGTCGCCGTAATGCACCATGTCATGCCTATATGCCTTGATCACAAGCCATACTTTTATCTTATACTTGCAAGTAGGCGTTATATCCTTGTAAATTAACCACTATTACTATTACTCAGAGTTTGTGTCCTATATGTGTGTGTGTAGTGTGTGTGTGTCTGTTTCTATGTGTGTGTGTGTGTGTGTGTGTGTGTGTGTGTGTGTGTGTGTGTGTGTGTGTGTGTGTGTGTGTGTGTGTGTGTGTGTGTGTGTGTGTGTGTGTGTGTGTGTGTGTGTGTGTGCGTGTGTGTGTGTGAGAGAGGAGGGAGGGATACATGATTACATGTTGAAAGGTCAAGGGAGATGTTGACTATAGACAGTTAACATGATGTCCATCTGTGCTGTCACAAATGCAAGCAATTAACATGAATATTTGCCTTATCAATGGTTATAGGTAATAACAATAGCCGATTATGGCAAAGCGAATCTTATGGTTTGCAAAACAATGCCTTCTCCCTATTTTAAAACAAAAATACCACAATTGGAATTATTAATAGAGCAGATATCTTTTAGCAATTTAAGGACGATATGCATAAGAATATTTGTAGAATAAAGGTTGAACCCCCTTGATTTAGCATGAAACACAACATTCACATTGACTGGTGTCTGTTTAATAGTCATGTGCATTGTCCCAGGCCTTGCATTACATTACATCTGGCTTCACATCATGTGGAAAGCAGGAGAAAATGCTCCCGATGCTATAGGTTTCAGTAAGGTAAAAGTCACCCCCTAGTATCAACAGTAGACTGGAAATAGACCAGGACCATATTGCTAAAAGCCAAAAGCACGTTTTGACCCAGTATGTTCATTTCAATGATGACCCAACAAATGTGTTTTAGCATTAGCTGTTCAATGCTCATGAGAAAATGTGGAGATATTCCCTATAGTGTGGATATGGTGACTGAGCGGGTGGCGGCTCAATTAGTTAAGCTAAAATAGGACAATAGGACTTAAATGAAAACATTAGGACTGACATTATCACGACATTACAGTAACCAAAATACCAGAAAATATCTACTCTCTGACGACTATATCAATAGTACACAGACTTGCTTTGAGGGGACAGTTCTAATGTCCTGAACCTAGAATCAAATCATATACAACCCAATAGAAGCCAACAAAATGTAATGAGTTGCCTTTCTAAATGGCATAGATTACCGTTACGTCTTTGTGCAAATGTTTCTAATCTAGCACTCCTATTCAAACACACACACATCCACGTCAAGCAACACAACTCAAATCACACGCGCACACACACACACACACACACACACACACCCACGCCAAGCAGCAGAACCTAAACCCCTGAAGTCAATGTGCGTGTTCCCCTGGTCGTGGCCCATGAGCAAACTTCCTTCCATCCCACCCTGGCATTGTGTCCAGGAAGAGGGCGGGTGGGCGGTGTGGTATTCCGGCTGGGGGAAAACCCATCCAACCATTCAGGTATTACATCGCAAGTTAGTGAGGTGATCGCTGGGCTCATATTGCGAGGTCCGCATGCACTGGATAACTGAACCCCCCTACCAACTAGCATTCAGAAAGTCAAACCCAGTTTATTGTTCTCTGCATCCTGCGTGTTTATGCATAGACCAGGCTTTTTGAATGATGACGTCAACCACAAAGCCCTGGTTTGGGACAGGACGATACCCAACACCAGTATAGTCCTTTGTGTGTATGTGTGTATATTTTCATACACATACCCTGTAGAATACAATTAAATAGAATCAAATGTGTGCCAAAGAGGAGCACTGCCCTTTGGCTTGTGAGCTTCAAGGATCATGTCGAAGCCTGTCTGACCTTGCAGCTACAAAGCCTGAGGAGCAACAACCCACCCTGACACATTGTGACAACAGTGTTTGACGATATTCATAGTTTTACCTTTGTAATTACAGACAGTACGGCCACCTTTGATCTGATGGTGGATGTAAAGTAGAGACCTTTGAGACACAACGCCAAGTGTTTGTGTGTCTAAGGTGGTCACTGAAAACAGAACAAAAACACTGAAGAACTTCGAAACGCAAGGAGAATGTCGGCCCTCAGCTGTACATATTTGTATTCTACTTTGATGTATTCCACAGTTATTATATATATATATATGTATATACACATATATATATATATATATATTAAACACACACACACATACACACACACTCACTTGGAACAAGCCAACAAAAAAAACAATCCTTTATACTCATAGTATAAGGCATTTATACACAAGTGTTGACTTGTGTATATGCACAAGCCTTACGTACACAAGTGTCCACGTGTGTACACAGACCCGGTGAAATATAGGCCCCCATGACGTCTGTACAGCCTAAATGTGCATATGTGGACTTTCTATACGCTCTTGCGGTGCTTAAAGTGTACTGCGAGTCCTCGCGTTGAATGTGCGTACATACTCCTGACTACTCACTCTCACGTACAGTACACCCAGCGAAACATGTAAGGATACCACTTATAGAATATATCGAGTGTTACTAAATATGGTTTTTAATTTCTTGGTACGCTATAGGTGATGTGCAAGGCTGACATCTTCTACATGGCTTTGCAAACGTTGTTTGAAGGTGTCCCGACATAAGAGGGTCCACCACATCAGTGCTAGCATTCAGCGGAATCTATTTCCACTAAAACTAAAAATATCATGAAATTAAAAAAAAAATAATAATAATATTATAATCTACAAAAACCAACAGGGTTGAATAGAATACAACTGACAGACACCTGGTGTCTAACAGTCCCAACAGGGTTGCACGGTTGAAATGCAACCTTATTCGCAAACAGAAAGGCAAACTAATTATGAAATGTTGTTCCCATTAAATAACTGGGAAGTTATGGTTGAGCTAAGTAGGGCCTATTTACAAAACATAACAAAACAGATCTATGAAAACGTCAGCATTCAAAGTAATATTTACATTCTCACTGCTGAAGGAACTGACTGGCCGCTATAAGCTTTTTGTTCAGTTTTCAGAACCAAAGAACATATATACAGACACCAACATGTTAAGAAGCCACAACTATACAAGAGAGGACCTGTACAATGTGCCAGTGTTTGGATTCGAAGAGTGTTGAACATATACAACAAAGACAATCCACAATCCAGCTGGCTAAAAAAATAAAATAAAATAAAAACAAACAGTCTAACGTTGACACAAAAAAAAAAAAACGGTTACAAAACGCAAAAAACACATGAAGTCGGCCCTTCAGTTTCACTGCTTGTTCCTGGTGCCTAGCCCGGCTCTGATCCCCACGGAGGCAATACGTGATGTTATCACTGTGAGCAAGAGACATAGCAGTTGAACAGAGAGATACAGAGAATGACAGAGAGAGAGAGAAGAGAGAGAGAGCGAGAGCAAGAGAGAGAGAGAGAGAGAGAGAGAGAGAGAGAGAGAGAGAGAGAGAGAGAGAGAGAAAGACATTAACAACTGAAGACTCATACCAGGGGGCAGAATTGTCGTACAAATGGGATGATTATCGTACATCTAGAAACGCCCTGTACAACAGTGTTTGATGTGGTGCCTGGAGATTAATCTTTCAAAAATGTGATTACTCTTTTAAGGCTTAAGAGAAGAAGTAGTTTTAGGGGCTGGACTAAATGTCACTATCATTGGTGGGGTGAAATTGTTATCCTTGCCATCGGTGGGCGCGAGCGATGCATTCACAGAAGCGCAGGTGGTGTGCTTGTGAGATGAATGGAGCGTGGGATGGTTAAGGGGAGATCACGTCGTCTCTAAGTGGAACTCGACGAGTTCTGAGGCTGGCTGCTTACATCAGGGGGAGAGGGGGCTGCAGGTGGTTCTACCAGTGGGGGGTCACGTAGCTGTACCCAGGGGCCCCCTGGGGCCGGTAGGTTGGCATGGTTACCGACGGGGCTCCCATGTGCTGAGTGGACTGGGGTGTGGTCAGCAGGGTGCCTGCGGACGGAGAGAGACAGTTGAGAACCATGTCACTGCTGGATGGTTAAGGACTGCATGCATGAACTCTAGTGACTTGGGTTCAGCGATGGGTGATGGCTGTCTACGACATTATAACAATTAGACAGGGAACAACATCCGTGGATTTGGTGATTGGCTGCAATGCTCCCTTAGGCATTTCACAAGAGAGATAATTATATTGAATGATTGCTGTTGTGTGGCTTCTAGTGAGGGAAATCACCCCAGACATAGTGAGTTTGGGGAGAAAGTGAACCTGAAAGTGAGCCCGAACAAGATGCTGTGCGACCAAATTCCTTCATAATTTCCTCAGGGGGATGAATTAGAAGTCTAAAACCTAAACTTGGAGGCTCACCTGTGGACATGGCCATGGTGGTGCCGCTAACCATGCCCATTGGCAAGGCACCGGAGCGGGGGGCGGGTGCGGGAGATGGGGAGGGGGCTCCGGTGGGGACCTGCGTGGGGTAGAGGGTGGAGGGGAGGCTGTTGGGCTGCACCACCGTGGTGTGGTGGATGACGTGGGGCTGGGCCGCCGCGTAGACCGGCTGCGTGTAGTACGCCCCCTGCTGGGGTTTGGGAGAG
>NC_082388.1:17393672-17422897 GCF_031168955.1 Gadus macrocephalus | reverse complement strand
GAGAGAGAGAGAGAGAGAGAGAGAGGGACAGAGAGAGAGAGCGAGAGGGAGAGAGAGAGAGAGAGAGGGAGAGAAAGAGAACGAGGGAGAGAAAGAGAGAGAGAGAGAGAGAGAGAGAGAGGGGGGGGGAGAGAGAGTGAGAGCGAGAGAGTGGGAGAGGGAGACAGCGAGAGAGAAAGAGAGAGAGAGAGAGAGAGAGAGAGAGTGGGAGAGAGGGAGACAGCAAGAGAGAAAGAGAGAGAGAGAGAGAGAGAGAGAGAGAGAGAGAGAGAGAGAGAGAGAGAGAGAGAGAGAGAGAGAGAGAGAGAGAGAGAGAGAGAGAGAGGGAGAGACCCACACAGCCAGACAGAGATAGGAGACAAAGACAGAGAAAACATACGTAGAGCATCACAATAAGTATTTCTGTCACGGGGACACGTCCCTCTGTGTGTTCCGTGCCTTTCCTTTGCATCACCGTGATCCCGACATGGTACGTACACAGTGTCACTCCTTACCTGGGCGTAGAGGTTCTGCTGGGGTAGATACTCCTGATGGGGTACATCTGGTAGGGGTTGGCAGACGGGGAGTAAGGTGGAGGTGCCCCGGTCGACTGCATGGGGTTCACCTTGTACGGGGTACCTGCTGTGTACCCTGTTGGAGAGAGAGAGAGAAAGGGAGAGAGACTCAGGGGCTTGCTTCACACCCACTATGTGGCCGCGGTGGACGGCCGTCAGCGTGAGATGTCGTGCTTGCATTGTGAACAAACCTTTGCTTTAGGGCGAGAGGTGGGTGCCAAATAAGTGTCCACTATCTGGGAATCTGGTCAATTAGTTGCAGTCCGGTTAATTTAAAAGCAGTTATGTATCTGATAAGGATCTAAAGTGAGAAACTAATACTTCTTTAGGCAGCATAGGTTTCAAGCAGGTAATTAGGAAAACAAATTAGGAAGATTTTTTTTTGCTTTTGTCACCTGAGGTAAATAGATGTGGAATGACGACATTGTCTCCTGGGATTGTGTGCCACAATGTCAAAAGTTATCCTTTTGTTGTTTATTATTGGTCGAATTTGTTGGGCATTTCAGAATTGACTGACATGAAATTTCATGTCTGAAAGAAAGCATCTACATGAATATATACACACGTGTATACAAGCAAAGACAAAATGCAGAGAGCAATACTATAGTATGTGGTCAAGGTATTCCGTCAAGATATGTAAACAAGCAATGCAATATGCTGCAACCTCCATCTCTGAACCAACTCAGAGATGGATAAATAAATCACAGTTACTTTTTGGGACCATGGTGTATATACAGAGATTGTGCAACTCAAATAGTTTTCTTTGGCTTCCGAATTTCATGACACTGAAAATGTACCATTCGTATGCGCAATTGGCTGACAAACATACTCATACACACATGTGTTCACACAGTCACACGCAAACACAGACACCCGAATCATATGAAATGCTTGAGCAATAAGATGCTTGTGTAAATACAACGCCACTGTGTGTCTGTGTGTGAGGTTTTCCATATTGATGATTAATGCTGCCATTCCTTTTTTTCAAGAATTTGCTCATTGTGGATGCCTGATGCCATTTTAAAGAGCAACACAAAAATCTAACCGCAACAGCAGCCCCACCTCTGGTACAAAACGTGTTACTGCAACCGCTGTTTCTGATTGGTTGAGATTTGTGCCAATGGCCAAGGGTGCCAACCTAGCATTCCTTCGAGCCAATCAGAAACAGCAACAGCAACAAGCCGTGGTTGCTGAAGACTCTGTGGTTGGATTCAGTGTACAGAATGACAATGGGAGAGAGACATATAGGAGGACGGAAGAGAGAGACAGAAATGAGTGAAACAGAGAGAGTAAGAAAGCAAGAGAAAGAAAGATAGTAGCAAGAAAGAAAGATAGACAGAAAAAAAGGGAGAAAGACAGAAACAAAGAAGATAAAGAAAGAAAGAAAAACAGAAACAAATAGAAGACAAAGAAAGACAGAGAGATTGAGCGAGCATGAGATACACTGTGTGTAATTGGCAGATATTTACTGAAGGCTGTGGCCGAGGCCTGGTACTGTCGGCCATCAGAGCCTGCGTCCAGGGCCGGGTCATAGGGACCCTCTTGGGCCCCCGCCATCTCCATAGACGCCTGGGGCCAGCCCTGCTTCAGCAGCAGCACTGTCCCACACACACAGAGATACATGTTATACACACACACAAGAGATTTTATACACACACACACACAGGCAATCACAGATACAAAGATAGATGTTATACAGAGAAAAAAAATATTGATGTCACACACATTCACATGCAAACACACACACACACACACACACACACATTCACACTGAGACACATTCACTCTGAACATGCACATCCACACTAATAAATCTCACACACACACACACACACACACACACACACACACACACACACACACACACACACACACACAGGCACGAGTAGGCCATAAAGATGCATTTTGTTTAATGGCAGTAATTGAACTTCCATTAAATTGTTATAGAGTTAGATGAGATTATCAATTTTTTTTTACTATAATTTAATAGGATATTACAGCAAGTCAAACATGTAAAAATATTAACTTGGTAAAGAGATATGGTATACTAACATCACCATTTCAAACAGTAGTAGTAGTAGTAGAAGTAGTAGTAGTAGTAATACACAACACAACAAGGGGGTTCAGTATCAGATCCTAAGAAGACATTCATAAGAGTTTCATTCTTACGATATGCTTTATATTTCTGTGATAAATACTGTCTTCAAGAGGTAGTCAAACACAACACTTACGAATCAACACATTTTGCCATAAAGCCCAGACTCTCACAGACACAGCTGTCCATCTCAGCCAGTACTGTACTCAACCACAACCACTGCTTAGGTATTAGGTTTAGTTTCCCAGTTGATATACTGGTGCTATTATACGTTATTTAAATATGGGCATATCTTTCCAACTATCTATTAACTCTAAGAGATAGCGCACACACACAGACAGATGGACACACTCAAGACTTCCACCAAGACACAGATGCCCAAATATTTTATTTCCACTGCAACCCCTTCCACACGGTACAACACAATTAAGACTACTGATATAGAAATGTAAAATCAATGTCTCCATTAATCGCTCTCAGACACACACACACACACACACACACACACACACACACACACACACACACACACACACACACACACACACACACACACACACACACACACACACACTAAAATAACGTCTTCCCGCCACACATCATTTCCCAGCATACGCAACGCAAAGCATCAAAGTACCTGAAACATTCAACGACTGCTGCAAAGCTTAGCCCTATCTTACCTTGGGGGAAGGCCGCATTGCCGGTGTGGTAGACACTGTGTGCATACGCTTGGGGAACGGCAGCCGCGGAGTAGCCCGTGGGGTAGCCTGCAAGGGAGAGGGGGGGGGGAGAGGGATGAGGCACAGAAAAGAGGCCAGGCATCAGTGCCAGGGAGAGGTCCCTGAACGCCATGCACAGGATGCTCTGAGGCGAGTTAGCTAGCATAGCCCGAGGCCTCCTTCAGGTACCTCGTTGTGGAAGGCTGCCTTCATCGGGGGCCTGTTCTCTGGGTAAAAGGCTGTGTATTCATGAGGAATGAGTGTAGGAGGGGGAGGAGAGACGAGGCCGGTTTCGTTCTGGTGGGCCTGAAGGGTCCGGGTGTTCAGACAAGCAGAGGTAATTGGACTGTGCTGCGTTACTGCAAAGGTTGCTGCCTCTACATATGAGCAGATAATTGTATTACATGCGTGTGTATGAATATGCATACAGCTAAAATACATTTTTTTATCGTTTTACTTAAACCCTGTAAGTCTATTTGAACCAAAAGAATCGAGGATTGTGACTGGTCCTTTTTATGGCAACGCGTTCCTCGACTTGTATGTGACCAATTTAAGACTTGTTACTTGACTTTGACTAAAATGGTGATAAAGCTAGAGCCATATAATCTGGAGGATCCCTATCTCATCTTCAAAATACACATCAATACACATCTTGCGCACAACCTGTATGTTGTATTTAACACATTGTGTTCGTGGTTGAATTAAGAACGTATATGACTGTGTGGCTTTGCAGTGTGGCAAGTCCCTATAATGTACTTAACTACCACTCATAAAAAAAAAAGGTCTACCTACATTGTGTTATGATTCCTACAATTACACTGTACTTTGTTCAGTTGTTTTATGGAGAACTGCTCACGCAGCACTTAACATTTGTTGTAGTTACTCTATTATTTATTGTGTGCCATGTTCTCAGCCCCACTAGGAGGCTGCTTTGGTCAAAATCAGCTGACTGACTGACTGTAACGGTGATGCCATTAGGAAGGAGTCAGAGAGAGGTCCCCCCCCCCCTAACGGGTTACTTATACAAAGACAGTAGGGGGGTTGGACTTTAGTAGTGGGGGTGGACTCTAACTTCCTTGGAACCACCTTCGCCCTTTTCTGCTTCCGCTCAATAACTGATTGATGGGGAGGTTGGGTGAGCTGGTCTTTTCCCGAGCTGGGGTCTTTATTACCCTTTTATATGCATTATTATACTGTGGTTATGGTGGCCCATTATAGGAATTTAGTATTCACTGACAAAACGTCTGTGAATAAATCAGCTACAATTTATATGCATTTTACCCATCACTTAATGAGCATACTGCAGTTAAGATTTTTGACAGACATTAAAATAGACCATCAGCTAGATTGCTGATTATCAATAAATCAAGCCACAGAAACCAGACAAGACAAAAAACTGCTTGTATTCCAGTATTTATCTTTGACACGAGATGCTTCCATGACAGGTCGTCATAAAGTCGTCATAATGTGGGCTTTAACGGTAATCCGACATCTGTGAGGATTCAGAGTGTTTGTAAGAGATTGACACGGTGAAACCCAAACACACAACTAGCCACGTTCGGCGACCGTAAGGAGGCACACACTCAAAGAGAATAGTATGTGGACAAGGGTGCCCTAGGACTCACCTGCGTATGTTATGTTCTTGGGGTTGCCATAGGGATTCCCTGGCTGGAGAGGACTGTACACAGGGTTCATTATGGAAGGAACTCTTCCCTTACTGCAGGACAGACAAGACAGATAGAGAGAGACAGGGAAGGGTGCAAAGGGAGAATTAGACAGGGGGGAACGCTGGCAGCAGACAGGGGAAAATGTTTGTCTCAAAGGTCAGGGGTCGTTGGAGTGTCTTGATGGAGCCAGGCGTCGAAAAGCGTTTGTTCGTGACGGCGAAAGTCGCAGGTTATGGTGGTGAGTGGGTTGCAATAAGTGAACAAACGACAGAGATGTGAATTGACTCTAGCACAAGCGCCGGGCTCTGACACATTCATGCATGCCCGCGATATCGTTTCTCACTGTCATCAGATAGCTCTGCCTATTTATATCTCCAGTGTTCTTCCTTGGGTCTCTCTCGCTCTCTCTCTCCCTCTCTCATTCTCTAGGTTGCCACACATGCCTTTCTCTCTCCCTCCCTCCCCTCCTTTGCCGCTCTCACAGAGTGGCTGACTTCACAGAGTTGCTCGGGGCAATTAACCGGAACCTACGTAAGATCCCTTATAATTAGCGAGGGATGAATTGAAATCGGCAGCTGGCGCCATCAGAAGCCCCCATGCGCAGGGGAAAAGTGGACGCGAGTGCAGATATCTAGTGGTCGGTTGAGGTTTGACGGGGTGGCGCAAACGGTGGTTCAGACGGGGAGCGAAGGTGTCGGGACGGTTGCTGGTTGTTCAGCGTCATCGGCACTATGTCATCAGCTGCTCACCGCCGTCCCACGTCCATGACTCACTATCCTACTGGACCTGACGGGGACTTTGGTTTCCAATGCTCTGATGTCTTCTTGTACGGTTAACTGTGCATCAAAACGAATGACAGGAGGGACAACCAAAGGCCCTGCGATTACAGAGCACAGGAGGCAGCTTCCTGTTGCTAAGGGTGTGGGCCAAATCTGTTGCCCCGGAGCATCAAAGAAGCGATGCGGGGCCCAGATCTATCTCAAGGTTGGATTTCGCTAACGATGTGCTTTCATGCGGTTCTTCAAAAGTACCCTACGGAAACCTTGTCCTAATTGGCCAATGCCCAGTCGGAGGAAACTTGCCATTGCCATTGTAAGCGAAGTTGCCAATTTATTGACAATAGCTCGATGCTGTTGTTGTCCTAGGCATTGGAACACAGTTACGGATGGAGAGTTGAACAGCTGTTTGGAGGGGAAATTAGAAAGATAAGACTGTGGGACATGGGGACTGACATTTAGGATGGATGGATGGATGCAGCCCCATTAAGATCAAACATGTGTTGAACCATTATTCTGGCTATTGTATAAATACCAAGACCCCTTAGGGATCTATATTAAAAAGAACACTGCATGCAATACCATACCGTTTCAGATTTAGTGTGTGAATGCAATGAGCATTCACATACGGGAGCATTAAATGCAAGGAGCATCAAGTAACTAAATACAGGCTGGTTATGGAAAGGCCCCCACCATCACACACACACACAGTGTGTGTGTGTGTGTGTGTGTGTGTGTGTGTGTGTGTGTGTGTGTGTGTGTGTGTGTGTGTGTGTGTGTGTGTGTGTGACACACACACACACACACACACACACACACACTCACTCCGGATTCATCTTCAGCACATGGGAAATTAACACATGTTCACAGCCAGTCGTTATAAAAGTCTACCTACTCTCGGGTGGTGTTTTAATGAGATAGGATTATATAAGACTCTTCCATACATACAAGGTCATGCTTCTGTATGGAGAGAAGGACTTAAGGGGCTGACCTGCCTTTATAACGGTTACAGACTGTTCTCCCACTCAGGCCATGGGAGCACAGCCCAATGGGCGGGCAATGAGTGAGTGAGCGAATTAAGTGCAGCAGTTTGTGTCCAACACTTACCTCTTTGGATTCTGAGCAATTTCAGGTTGATAGAAGAAGCTGATTTGATCGGTGTGAAGTCCGTTGGCCATTCTCATGGCAACGTAAGCTGGTAAATGGCAAGGGAAATCTGTCACAGAGAAGGAACAGTGGAGAATGGTCATGTACCAGAGAAAATCATCATCAAAAAGAAAGAGAAAGAGGGTTTTCAAGTCATAATCACACAAACAAATCGTTTTCACAACATTTCCACATTGACTTTCAATTGACCTTCAGTTGGACATTGTCAAACAATAGTAGCATGAGGACATGTGACCCAACCCCAAAATAAAATGCACAAAAAAAGAGAACGACTGAATTATGGATTTTTGTACCTTTCGGTGCATAAATGTGTTTGAGTGCATACGCATGCAACACTATATAGCAAGACATGGTACAGACATTTAATTGGGGGGGAGCCCAAGGTGATGCAGAGTTCAGATGCTCTAAATCATGGCTTCCACCTAAGGCCTTGGCTTGCAGCCATTGAAGACACTCCCCTGCTCTCACATAGTGCTGGGCGACAGGGTAAAAATATCTAAGTAAAATGTGTTTTTTCCCCCTTCTAAAAATAATCTATGCTCGCCCCCCATTGTTTTATTGGCATGCTTTGGGATACGGGCCAGGATAGAAGTTGCTATGACTACCAACTGAGAGGTGCTGGGTTTCATCCCCAGTGACCTTGACCAAGAGGCCTGATGATGTGTGTGAATTTACTCTAAATTGCTTTTGATAAAAATGTCTGCTAGGCTACTTAACAGTTAGTGTAATTGTAACACGTCTCTGATAAATCAAAAAGCTAAAACAACATTATTTGTTACGTTTAATTGTGTCTTTTCCAAAGCCAAATGTTCTGTTAACTGTCCTGTCCTCCTTTGACACTGCCTGTTAAATTTCACACGTGTCATTGTGAAGATGTGCCAAGTGCATATTTAGGTCAGGCATCAAACGCAAATGTATAGGCCTACTATCAAGGTTCCATTTTAGCTCTGCACGCACACACAAAGGTAGACATCCGGCAGTAGATAATTAACATCACTAACATCATGTGAACGTAGTTGTTTGTATTTTGATATCAAACAAAGGATTAAATATTAATATATCTAGATTTCATCCAAAATAGCTGATCAAATGGTGCCTTCTGCCGAATCAAATACCCCTGTTTGGATTGTGTTGTGCATCCAACTTTGCCTCAGCATATGCATTGTGTAATAGACTGTGGTGAGATTCTGCACACTATTGACTAGATAGTGTGACTAGATGTAATAGGGGTTGGTGCCTTTCCAAACAATGTAGCCTAAACAATAATGTAACGGAGATTTGGGTCAAACAGGCATAATAGCCTACTGGTAACCTTTTGTCGATTTGACGCATGACAAAGACTCCCTGTAATTTTATATAAAACGGAATATTCCTGGACAATAGATCATAATGTATTTATTTTACAGTGACAAAGGCAAACAAATCCATAATGTCAGAATAGATCCATCACCAATTTTATAAATATGAACAGGGCCTACGGGCAATTAGCATTTTTGTGGTGTTATTGTTGTTGTCATCATTGCCCGGACCACGATACTATCTCGCATGGATTCGCTCAGAAAACCCCGGCGATGCCCTTATCCAAACAATGATGCCACATTATTCTATGCGTTTTGAATCACGTAAGAAACCATGATCATCGAGGATCGACGCAGTCCGAGCAAAATCTGCTGCGTACGTAATTCAGCTAGCCTCTAAAATGGTCACACACGGCGAGAACTCCCGACACCATTTTGAGGCGCACGTCACTTCACGAATTGCGAGGTTGCTGCTGCTGCTGCTGCTGCTGCTGCTGCTGAGTGTGTTTGTCATTGTGTGTGTGTGTGTGTGTGTGTGTGTGTGTGTGTGTGTGTGTGTGTGTGTGTGTGTGTGTGTGTGTGTGTGTGTGTGTGTGTATGTGTGTGTGTGTGTGTGTGTGTGTGTGTGTGTGCGTGCGTGCGTGCGTGCGTGCGTGTGTGTGTGTGTGTGCGCGCGCGCGTGCGCGCATGTGTCTGTGTGCGTGTGTGCGGGGAAACGCTCACGTACGGTGGAAACGGGACAACATCGCAATTCCTTTGCTGCACACTGAGCACAACTCCGAAGCAGCCACGTTTAGAGATACAGATCATACAGATCATAATTACACTATTAAAGCCATAATGACAACGTGATGATAATAAAAAACGATCGCGTATAAACGGCACGGTATAAATAAACCCAGGTAGCTGCAGTCACATCGATAAGTGTTTAAGTCATCCGTGATTTGAATCCTCTCATATACCAGTCATGTAGGCCCTGTGTTGCACTTGAAGTTGGATATGCATTCCGCTGCACTCGGCTCAGAACCTCTCGTTACATCTCCTTAGATAATAAGATAGCATCACTGCACACCAATGTTATAATCATTCATAGAATAAGCAAATCGTTATATTAAGATACCCCCCACCACCCCCACCCTCCCCATCCACCCCCCTAAAAAGGGAAAACATCGACAGAACGAGAGAACATCTCTCAGGAAAAATATGAAAAGACATCCACAACGAGTCTTACCAGTTATCGGGCTGATGTCGGAGGGTCGGGATGTCGGACGGTTAAAATGTCTCCGTGGAGTCGGTTCGTTGTCACTGTTTTCCTCCTGCGTTCAGTGCTGGCTGCTTTTCACCGAGGCTTCGCTTCGCTGATTTCTGGAGGAGAGAAAAAAAAGAAGCGGCATCGACGTTCACACAAAGTGGGGGATGGTAACATTCAGCGAGGATTGGTTGGGGGTGGTGGTGATGGTGGTGGTGGCGGCGGTGGTGGTGGTGGGGGGTAAAGGGTCTCACAAACACAAGGGGAGGACCTTTTTATATCAAGACAGCGGTGCACACGATTGTTGGCTATATGTTCCCTCCGGCTACAGGGCTAGTACCCGTAGACTAGTACTACCTCATGCGGAAAAATCAGTGTCAGTGGGAGAGAGAGTGTGTGTGGGTGTGTGTGTGTGTGTGTGTGTGTGTGTGTGGGGGGGGGGGGGGTGACTAACGTATGCTTTATTAGGACTGCCAACATATTTCAAGTATTAATTGCAGATTATTGCTTTGGATATTTTATGGTTTTTATTCAGTAGGCCTATTAACTGTTAAGGTCTTAAAAAGCCCTAATATAGCTATTCTGGAGTAAGTTCTGTAAAACGGCTGTGGTATTTATGTATCATATCCAATATATTTTTAATGATTGGCCGATTTTAATGATGTAACTGATCTTAACCTGGTACATCTGCCTAACCAGGTTAAGAGACCCCATGAGATAACCCCGCATTTACAACAATTAATCTTCTTTACAAGGTTCATTATTTTTTTAAATGACTCAATTGAACATGATTGAAGCAGCTTTGAGGAACTGTTTTTATGTGACCAGATTTGTTAGATTAGGAAAGATGACCATTACACAAGAGAGTCTTTGTATTATGTGTGAATTTTCTGCTGCACTTTGACGTTTGACGTTGAAATAGTGAAAACAGAGGACATGGCCGCATACACCATTGTCAGTATGACCAGGTTTGCTTTAGAACGCTAACTACTACTACTACTAGGCCTACTACTACTGCTATGTTTATACTTCTACTTCTACTATTGTAACAGGACAATCTCTTTACCATTACACAAATAACATGATGAGAACAAAAACACAATTATATTATATCACAGACACAGCCAATTGTAAGTGCTTGGTGCATGTTGGATGCTCTTATTGGTCAATAGCAACACCAAAGAAGACAGGCTGACAATCCTGCTTGACTAACGCCTGTGTCTGGTGGTGGCGTTCATGTCATATCATGATATATTTTGATTCCATCCTTATGTTGATTTGGATGACTTTGCTCTGTCTGCACCAAAACAATTTGCCGTACAAGATTCAGTTTCCTTCATATCCAGGTCTTTCAGTTATGAACTTCTTTCCATTTGCTCTAAACATCGATATTTTAGGAACCTGCTGTATCCTGGGAAACACAATACCATGAGGGACGTGGGGAAGTTTGTCAACGTCAGAGAAACATGCACAGTCAAATGTGTGATGCGCCTCAATGCCACCAAAGGGTTTAAAGATTGAATTCAGGTTGAATTGGCTCCATAGTGTGTGTGTGTGTGTGTGTGTGTGTGTGTGTGTGTGTGTGTGTGTGTGTGTGTGTGTGTGTGTGTGTGTGTGTGTGTGTGTGTGTGTGTGTGGGGGGGGTGGAGGGGATGAGAGTGAGATGGGTGTGTAAATGAGTGAGAAAGGTTAAGTAGCTTTTGTGTTGTGTCATATTAGTAGCATCTTTCCTCACAATTTAACATTTCATTGTTAAATTTTTTTCTGTTTTGTCTGTGAACCTGGTGCCCTGGACCGCCATGGCCATGCATCTCAGCCCTGTGATTGGCTGAAGGCAGTGCCACTTGCCACAATGACAGCCAATGGCACCAATTTCAGCCAATGAGAAAGATCTATGAGCTTTGTTCCATGTCTGAGGTTAATCTTCTGTGTTTTGTTATTTGATTATGTCTTTAAGATAATAATTTTTTTTTTTTATTCGTCAATATCATTATAAATGAATGAAAATCAAAGATCACGATTAGCGTGGTCATAAAAATAAATATTGCATTACAAACCTATATTTTAAGCATCCGTATATATATTTAGTATGCGCTAAATATACAGTGACATTAATAAAGCTGTAGTTAAACCATGAGTTTTCCCAATGATTCAAGATAATAAGAGAACGAACCATGCACAGGCCTTGCCGTAGTGTTTTGATCTATGTAAGATCGTTGGTGACATCTTGCGGCGACTCAAGGTATAGGTTCATGTTTCGTATGAATTTCATAAATAACCAGACTACCGCAAGTGGCAGCAGTAGTGTGAACGTGGCACATCACTTTGAGCGATTAATAATAAGGGGCGAGAAGGGAATTTCGGGAGCCTGAGTTGATTCATCTGAAACAGTTAGGCCTACTTTATAGTGTATGAGACGAATGTCATCAGTAGACATATGGTCATTATTTTTAGTAATATATTTTTTCTATTTGATTACCCTTACAATTATCCCCAATCGTTTTTTAATCAATAAATCAATCAATATCTTACACAACACTTCGAACCTCCCTTTCATAACTCATAGCACCATGAGCAGATCGGCCAGTCGACCAATAGGATCTCGGTACAGTTAAATAACAACCTAGGAAGTTCGCGTGTATTGGCTATCCTCGGCGTGACGTAGGCTCGTCGCAGGAGACGCCGCAGCGGACTGGCTGTGATAAAACACTTCAACGCTTCGGTACCTCGGGCCAGCGATTCCATCTGTACAGGTACGTCCGTATTTCATAACAATGTATAGGGTACTTTTGAAATAACCCGATGCAACTGTGAAGTTTAAAATGTGTTGACCTGTATGAACTTTACATGTCAACGTTGTTTAGCTCAGAATTGCAGTTGCGCGCCCTCATTTCAATGGTGGTGAATGTGTGACACAGTTAGTTACAATAGAAGGCTACACTTCGATCAGGGTTTGATCAAACATGTCATTGATGTCTAGATAGCCAATAGAGGTCTACAATGGCGGATAGGTTACATAATGAAAACGGACATTTGTTTGCTTTTGACTTTACCAGAGCTCTACATAAAATACAAATGGAAAGAGTTGTTACTCAATTGTCAACCCCTTATCAAATGGATTCCAACATAATAGTATATCGTGACTGCGAGTGTTTAATTGCTGTTTAATTGACCATCTTTAATTGTTTTGTTTACTGTAACGCTCAAAAGTATGACCCCATATTCAATGATCCCCAGTGATCATACAAACCATGAGATCACAATCTGATCCCTACGATTATGAAAAGCTAAACAAAACCTGTAACCATATTAAAGGGCGGGGGGGGGGAGGGGGGGGCTGCGGTCTTCAATTGGGGTTTCAGTTTTACAGTGCAACTTTAAGTGCAATATTTATTTATAATATCAACATTTAACGCTTATGATAAGATTCATACGTCAAAATTAGATCAAAATAATAATGCATATATTCCAGCTTTGTTTACACAATTTCCGTTCAGGATTTTTTTATTTTATTTTTTCTGACTGGGGGGGACAGCCTCTGACCAATGGTGGCCGTGGCCCGTGGCCCCCCCCTGGCCCCCATGTGGCTACTCCCTTGGTCATATATATATAATTCTTACCAAGTAAAACTGACTATTGCAGCAATGGGCAGTGATACATTAATAACACTGTTATAATAACACTGTCATAATATCACTTAGACCTGATAAAGTAATACTATTTAGTTGCATCACTCTTGCAGAGAGCGCTTGAAGCCTCCCATACTAATGTTTTTCGTTTGTCATCCTTTTTGTAACAATTGTACAATATTAAACATTGACTTAATGACACCATCATCTCCATAATGTTTGCAGCTACCCACGGCAAAACATATCATTCACTTAAATACACTATCTATTCTCTCTACTGCTCTCCTCCTTTCTACCACTCATCGCTCTCTTTCAATCTATCTCCAGGGTCCACGGATCTAGAGCCATGGATCTGGTGCTGAATGTGGCCGACTACCACCTCCTCACGCCCTATGTGTACCCAGCGTCGTGGGCCGAGGAGGGGGCGCTGCGGCAGATCCTCAGCCTCCTGGTGCTCACCAACCTGGGAGCGATGGTCCTCTACCTGGGCCTGGGGGCCATCAGTTACTACTTCGTGTTCGACCACATGCTGATGAAACACCCACACTTTTTAGAGGTACGGTAGTCAGAGATAGAGATAGTATGTCCAGAGAGACACAACTCGACACACAACATCACACTTTTTCATTAAACTACATTGACCCTTATAAGACTTTGTCAGTCCACGTTTTTTTTTTACAATCTTGCTGCACTATAACGATGCACACAAAAAAATATACATATAAGTGCTTCTGATCATTTATTCTTTTGTAGATGTATTGGTTGATCTATCGTTTTTTGGGGTACTAGGGGTTTGAATCTCCAACGGTATTTCAAAGTTTGTTAGTTTTCGTTTTTTAATTGAAGAAAGTGATTGCAATAACGTCAAAAAAGTAAAAGCAAACCTAGACAAAAGAATAAAAAGATTTTTGGTGCAGAATGATGGTGGATAAGATTCACAATTATTACATAAATTGATTTTTTTTCCCCAACCCCAATTATTACTGTCCTTCACTTTCTACTGTGAAACCGGAATTTACCATCTGGGATTAATAAAATACTATCTTGTCTTTCTTATCTTAATCCACATTATTTTATTTTAGAGGAAAGTCCAATGTGAATACCTGTTTTCAGTTCTGAACCGTGGATGTAGAAGGTTGTTGATCATTTCTGCTGTGCATCTCAGAACCAGGTCCGGAGAGAGATCAAGTATGCACTGACCTCCCTTCCCTGGATCAGTATCCCCACCGTGGCCTTGTTCTTTGCCGAAGTCAGAGGATATAGCAAACTCTACGACAATGTCTCAGACTACTCAATGGGTAAGAGACCCTTTCCTTTGCTCTCATTTTCTCTTGAGGGAACAGCTATCCTTAGAAAGTGCATTCTATTACTTTGTCTTGTCGTACATCGACCTTACAACTTCTGTAGTTGTGTTGTGTAAGACTTCACCAGTCAGACTTGATTATTCAGCCCTGGATGGGCCCAGCTTGCCTGTTGGGCTGAGAGGTCCAGTGGCTAAGATGTTCTAGCTCCCTTGATAGGTCCTGGGGTCACTTCCCTCTGCCCTGTCTGGCTAGGAAATATTAATACCATATACTACTACACAGGCTAAGTCTTGTTTCTGCATTTTGGTTCTCTTGCTTACAGGTTGGCCCATGGTGTTCCTAAGCATGGTGTCGTTCCTGCTATTCACAGACGGGAGCATCTACTGGATACACCGTTTCCTGCACCACAAGCTCATTTACAAGGTGAGCCTCCATATCGCTCTAGCACAGCCAAGCATCCAGGAACCAATCTAGAAAATATTGGCTAACCACTGCGATTCCTTCTCCGATAGCTGTTCCACAAGCCGCACCACGTGTGGAAGGTGGCCTCACCCTTCGCCAGCCATGCCTTCCACCCGGTAGACGGCTTCCTCCAGGGGCTGCCCTACCACATCTACCCCTTCCTCTTCCCCCTCCACAAGGTGCTCTACCTGGCCCTGTACGTCTTCGTCAACATCTGGACCATCTCCATCCACGACGGGGACTACCGGGTGCCGGGGCCCCTGGTGGAGGTCATCAACGGCGCCGCCCACCACACAGACCACCACCTGTTCTTTGACTACAACTACGGCCAGTACTTCACACTGTGGGACCGCCTGGGCGGCTCCTACCGCCACCCCTCGGCCCTCACGGGCAACGGGCCCCTGGACCTCATCAGGAGGCTGATTGCGGAGGGGAAGCTGCGCCCCGACAAGGCCGCCGTAAGAGGCCCGTCGAACGGACATACAGTGGCCGCGTGCAAAGAGGAGTAGCTAGGGGGAAGGCGGCGGAAAGACTGGGGAAGCGAGGGCAGGATGGATAGGACCAATGAATTTATGTAATTTGATTATGACAAGAATCATTGAAACATTCCTGAGGAAGTTGTGGTGGCGAGTACTTCAAATCGAGTTAAAGATATGATGTCTGGAGACAATTCAGTTCCCTTATCATATTCGCAAAACCCACATGAGCAGTCATGATGTTAACTGCACAGTGGACTGGACAATGTGCCTCAAAGTGGTAGATCACTGGAGTCCAGCGGACACCTTTTGTGACTTAACGCAATAAAAGTGAAAGAGATCTTTAACCTCTTGCCGGTGCCATGATATATCATTAAGTAGCCACCATCCCTGAAAAAGTATTTTTACAGGACATTTTATATTTGAGAACATATAAATTAACCATGAGTAGATTGGCTTAGAAAAGCGCTTTAACTTCAAATATGGTAATTTGGCACTTGGAGGAGGATGAACTTGGCTGCTTGACTCCTCCCACCCCTCCATCTCGCTCCACAGAAGACACCCACCTTAGCACTGAAAAACAACATGTCATTTTGGCTGAGATGCTAACAAGGATAGATGGGTCTCATTATAAGGCTGTCATGAAGATTGATAGACAGCTGTAAAGGGCGGCAAAGGGTTCCATCCTCGCCAAACGACAGTGACAGTGATCACTGGGCTTTCTTTAAAAAGACAACCTTTAAAAGAAGGAATATAGCACTGGAGTTGAAGGCATTTGAATGTTAGCACATTTCCATGTACCATCGACACTTCTAAGGACACTGATATGTGGTCATCGGTTCCTAGGTTAGGCAGGGATGTTTGCTTGGTTCCAGAGGGTTCCTGTTTCATTTGTATGTGCAAAATGAATTGATATGCTGTGATTATTGTGGACCTCTTTTGATATCTTAATCAACAAGGAGGCTTTTAATCATCATGTGATGATGAATAATAAAGCATTTAAAATGTGTTGAAAAATGACTACACTTGACTGAGTCTCTATGTAAATGAATACTCAATATACTGTACTGACGTAGATTAACCCCAACGATCTTTCACAGAAATGTTATAAATAAATGTATTTGCTCAGTCCCGCAGTCCGCTTCAAAGCAATTAAAATTAAAGAGCAGGCAGGATCTATTTTATTTGACAGAAATTGACTACTTATACGAGTTCTTGACCATGCAACAATTCCTATTGTCTGCTGGTTTTGATTGTGGTTCTATATTAGTTATGCAGAAATTGATTGCTCTTCGCCTCAGTTTTGGAGGAATGAAAAGTGTGAAGACTGGGGAGACCTTATTTAAAATAGTTCCCTCAGCTATGGTTGACCATTTTGTGAACACGAGGCAGAGGCAGAAACAATTCAAAAATCTTTTTACATTTTAATGATGTATTAAAAACATAGAAGCCTACTTGATGCAAGCTTCTCTCAGAATCTGTCACAGGAATTCTCTTCAACTGCAAGTTGTTATTGTGACAGCTCTGACTATCTGAATTTTGAACAGGGGCTGTGTGGGAAATTAGACTTAAACTTCACCTATCAATCTTACACAGGAGAAACTACACAACGACATAGCACAATTAACTAATTAACATGTGATGTTACTCAGACAAATTAGAAAAAAAAGGTGACTCCGAGACAGTAAAGTTAGGAAATAAAAAGGGAAGGTGACTGTGACCAGACAGAAATGCTTATTTGCTAAATCATTGACTCTGACTTTAATCTGAACCTTAATTGTTGACCTGCAATTGCATGTACTGTACTTCTGGATGCATGAATCGTTCAAGATGATAAACACATTTCTTCTGTAGCGTTAGATTCCTTGGTTGTAAAACATGATTCGAGAGCTATTTAGACACGTTTCTTGTGTCGAAAGAACCGGGTATAGCTTCAGACTTGTTTTCATCTCAACATAAAGGGGCCCTTGGATAGTCATTGCTTTAATGTGTTAATGAAATGTAATAGCAGCTGAGCTCTTGACAGACAGGTCAAAGGACAACGTACATGCCTTAATCTCAATCGACTGCATCTTAATGTACTTAATGATGCGCTGAGTTCCTACTTCTGAAGGGGCTTGACATTTTGAATGTGTGCAATAGTAGCCTCCGGCCATATCAAGTATGTATGGCAATGACTACCAGTTAAAAACATGCTGTAGTTGGACTTTAAGGTATAATTTCATAGAACCCCAGAGCTATCACTCCAGTCTGGGCCCCTCAGTATATCCACAATTGGTGCAGAATGTGACTGCTAGATTTATTACTGGTACGAGGAGATTTTAACGCATCACTGCGGATTGAACTGCTCTTCTCTGGCTGATTATAAGATTTTTCTTCATGGTCTGGCACCTAGCTACCTTAGTGAGCTCCAAGTCCCATATGTGTCAGGTCGTAAATTCCCCTGATTCAACTCTATTGGTTGCACCCATGGTTGGTAACCATGGGTAACCGGTTTCTTTGCTATCCAAGCCCCCAAACTCTGGAATTGCCTGGCCCCTGACCTTAGGTAAACTGGCTCAGCATTTCCTTTTTATAAAAAGGCTTTTTTTAAATTGTAATATTTTATGAATCTTTTTTGTTTGTGTTTATTTTATGCTTGTTGCTTGTTTATAATGTTTGTGGTTATTATTTTGGTACCACTGTTTATTGATGTTGTTTAATGTTTAATTTAATGTTTTTTACTTCTGTATTTTATTTGTTCTGTATTTTATTGTTTTTGTACGTGTTCTAAGACCTTGTAACCTTGTTAAGAAAGGTGCTTTACAAATTACATTTATATTTAATAATAATAATAATAATAATTGATCAGTTTTTTATAGCACTTTTCTAAATACTCAAAGACGCCTTACAAATAAGAAAGGAATACATACAGACAGTACAGACACTCAAACAAAAGGGAAAAAAATAAACAACACCACAACAATAGGCAACACATTAAGAGAGCGGGAAAGAGAGGAAGATGGCGGAGGATGATTTGTCAAATGTCGTAGTTGGTCCTGAAGAGATAGTTTTTAAGTTGACTTTTGAATGAACAGAGTGTATCAGAGTTTCGGATGGCCAGAGGGAGGGAGTTCCAGAGGGTAGGGGCGGCGATGGCGAAGGCTCTGTCCCCGAGGGTGCGATACTTGGTCTTGGTGATGGAGGTGAGAAGGTTGGCATCAGCGGAGCGTAAGCGGCGAGTGGGGGAGTGGCGATGGAGGAGATCTGTTATGTACGAGGGTGCAAAGTTGTTCAGCGCTTTGTAGGTGGTAAGGAGGATCTTGAAATTGATGTGTTGTTTTATTGGAAGCCAATGAAGTTGACGGAGGATGGGAGTAATGTGTTCTCTGGAGGGGGAGTTAGTAAGCAGTCGGGCAGCAGAGTTTTGTACATATTGCAATTTTTGAAGAATAGTGAAGGGGAGGCCATACAGAATGTCTGCAAGTGATGAAGGCGTGGATTAGTGTTTCGGTAGCTGAGGATGAAAGAGTGGGTCGAAGGCGTGCAACGTTGCGGAGGTGGAAGAAGGATGTTTTTCTGACGCTGTTTATGCGTGACTTGAAAGAGAGCGTGGGGTCCATGATGATGCCGAGGTTTCTGACCAGGGGGGAGGGAGTGACAGAGTGACCATTGATGCAAATTGAGAAGTTCTGGGAGGTGGGGATGATGGTTTTTGGGCCAAAAATTATGATTTCAGTTTTATGCCGCTGAGTTTGAGGAAGTTGTTGTCCATCCAGGTTTGGATGTCAGTGAGGCAGTTGGTGAGAGTGTATAGGATGGCAGGAGTAATGGCTGTGGTGGTGATGTATAGTTGGGTATCATCGGCGTAACAGTGAGTTACGCCGATGTAGAGGATGTAGAGGATGAAGAGGATGGGGCCAAGCACTGAGCCTTAGGGGACTCCGTGTGAGACAGGGATGGTGTGGGATTTGTGGTTGTTGATCATGATTTATTGGAATATTTTTAGTGCGTGGTAACTAGCAGTCTAGATATATGCAACTCCGGTTTGCCATATGCATTGATAATAAAAATGTGATTTCCTATCATGCAACAATTTGTATTGACAAACACATTTATTTAACATATTAAGCAGAGTGGACGTCTTGAATCCTCCAAGAATGCAATGGACAATCATTTCATTACTCTATGCTAATGCTTCTAAAGCAAAGTAATAAAATGGTAGTCATAAAGACCACGTTAAGAAAAGTTTTTTTAAAGTGTATTTCAAATCAATGCAATAACTTGAAAGTTGAACAGAAATATTGTAACCAATCTTCTTAGGCTATATCCCAAGTCAATTGTTTTTTTCAGGTTATATTGCATTGATTACTTTTCACCACCAGATGGCGCTACCTCCATCTGCAGGAATGTAACCAAGTGGGCTGCGCAGGGTCATTTAATGTAAAATATTTCCCTTTTTTCCCCTCAGTATTAACAGCAGAACTAATGTATGTTTAAAATATGCACGAAAAGATAGAGTGATAAATAATGTCACAGGGTCAGGATGCATGAATTTATTGCAGTCAACTGAATGAGCACATAACTACTTATGAAACCTTCCTAGCCTTCCTGGCTAGCTAAGTAGATAGTTATACAACATAAAATGATAATAATGTTGTGCAACAAATTACCTGATGATAGTGTTAGCGGGATTAACAAAAATAACCTTGCAGTCATGCTTAATCCCCAATTACTATGTTGTCATCTCATACTGGAATTTATGTGGAAATGTACAGAACAGTTGGGATAGTTTGTCCCTAAAAAAGATATTCTGTATCCAATAATTGTTTTTATATGAATGAAGAAGAATAGAAGATTTACAATGAAACAAAGACAGCTTTTAACACATTGCTGCACGATAAAAATCATAAAAAAGGAAGGTATGAGGTATGCTAGCGGTAAAATACTAGCAGTAGTGAAATAGAAGGAGAGGCTAGAAGAATGGGTTTCTAGAAGAGGGGGCATGGCCAATCCTAATCCTCAATAATCTGGTGAGTCACTCACACAGGGCCGAAAATATCTAGCATTATCCTCCTCATTCTCCAGCGGGAGAAGGAATCCATATAAATAACAAGAGAAACTGAGGTACTGCTAGTTGACAAGGACTGGGAGGACAAACTCCAACCACCAAAACGGCACCTTGTTCTTTCTGCTCTGTTTCAGAGGGGAATTATTTGCATTGAATCGGCAATTTCTTCAGAGTGATGGCCCTCATGAAATCTGGTTGGCTGTGGAGACAGAGTAAGTCTTTTCTTCTTAACAACAGGTCACATATTGGTTTCAGGTTCTTCCTAATCATATCCACGCAACACTATTTCCTATTTTAAAGACCAGCTCATTTTTGTGGTTAAAGGTTATCTAGGTTATTTAATTTAGTTTGTAGCAAAGGTTAGGCTGATTTACAGAGTCTTGCTTATGAGCAGGTCAAGCTGCTGCTAACACGTTAATCCCTGTTTTGTTTTCTGTGAACTATTGTAAACACACTTTGTATTAAAGAGCTACCAAACAGGTGACCTTTAAATTTGAATTCAGAGTTGTCTGTTTGAGCAAGTAGCATCGTGGGTAATGTAGTAAATCACATTCATATTCAAATCACTAAACACCTTCATTGAGAATGCAGTCCACCATAAACTGGTGGACGGCTATTGTAACCTTGTAACTTGAGGTACATATGATATATAGTTTGATCTACTAAATTGTCGACAAAGGATTTCTGGCGTGATATAATATTCTGCCTTAACCAAGGTGAATTACTGCTTCACACGTAACCGAATACGCCTCATTTGGAGTACAACATCGATTGGTTTGACTCCTATCAAAGGGAACCAAGAATCTTCTCTACAGCTTGACGGTGTAAAATGGGACTGTTATGAAACTCTAGTGTGTGTGTGCCACTTAGACCCACCTGTAATCCAATCAACTGTCTACCTGTAAGTGGCTTATCACGGTTAGCCAATGGAAGCGCACCAACCCACACAGAGTATGAGCCTAAAATACAACTGAATGGCCACTGTTGTTTGCAAGAGAGAAACGTCAAGAATTGCACATTTGGGAGAGAGAGAGAGGGCGAGAGTATGAAAGAGAGAGAGAGAGAGAGAGAGAGAGAGAGAGAGAGAGAGAGAGAGAGAGAGAGAGAGAGAGAGAGAGAGAGTGGAAGAAAGAGACAGTGGAAGATAGAGACAGTGGAAGAGAGGTAGAGAGGGAGTGACAGAGACAGAGTGGAAGAGAGAGAGAAAGTGAAAGAGAGAGAGAGAGGGGGAGAGAGGGAGGGAGAGGGTGTAAGGGAGAGAGACAGAGTTAAAGATAGAGACAGTGGAAGAGATAGGGAGAGAGAGAGAGAGTGGAAGAGAGAACAAATGATGAAGTACAATAAAAACTGAAACAGAAACACATAAATTATACCTTGGCATCATTGATTTTCATGCAAATAAAGCACAAGTGTAACAGGCCAACTGCAACCAGATTCCATTTAAAATAATCTTCTGTGACCACAATCCTCAGTCACCAAAACGATTCCCTTTATTCATCTTGATAAGTAATTAGTAAGTGTAAGTTGCCGTAACCAAACAAGTTAGAATAAATGACCTTGATCAAGATAGACATATTAACAGAAAACCCCAAATCTAGTCCTAAGAGGGAAACCCACTGCACTTGCAGCTTACTTACAAATATATGTCTTATTTCATACAGTGGAGCGCTTAAAATACCTGCTGTGGAACCATAATTATGATAGGTTTTTGTAGAAGCAGGGATTGTATGGGTTTAATATAGAAAGAAGTACATCCAGACCAGGATACATTGTTCCTCAAGAAGAATAAGAATGAAACTATAATTCACCCAGGTCTGCTGGCGTGAGGTACCTATGGAGCTCCAGACTCCCTGCAGCGTTTTCTCTCAGTTTCTCACCTCATCCTTCTCTCCTATCAGCCACAGTCCTCAAACGCTGGAAATTGAACTGGTGTGATATTTGGATTGATGGGAGTTTTGTCTTCTACAAGAGCGACAGCAGAAGAGACTTCATGCAACGCGTCAGCCTCAAGACCACATGTGTAGACGTCAGATCTGGCTTTGAGTGTGCAGGTAGCTATTACGTTCCCAATGTGTGTGTGTGTGTGTGTGTGTGCGTGTGTGCATGTGCGTGTGTGCATGTGCGTGAATGCATGTGGGTGCGTGCATGTGCCTGCGTGCATGCATGTGCTTGCACGTGCATGCCTTGTTGTGTCGCTTGTTGCGTCACCCGTAGCACTGCTTCACCATCACCATGCAGCACACGCGTGTGAATGCTACACTCTGACTTCCCACCCGGAGCACATTCACGCACACTCACACCTTCAGACTTCACACCACTAAAAGCCGTGGCTCCACAGGTGTGAATCCCCCTGAGAGCCACCCCAGAGAGAACCTCCTGGTGGTCCTGCTGGCTGACGGCTCCAGCGTCAACCTTTGTGCCAACAGTGAAGACGAAGCCATGTGAGTGCTCTCTGAACCCCATAGTGCAGCGGCAGGGGGTACCATGATCTGGTCATGGCTACAAAGATCCTTTCTCCCAGCCCAAAGGTCGTGTGTTCAATCCCCGTGGGCAACAGTCTACCTGTAGGCATCTTTCAGCCATGATGCTCTAAGTCTAATATGTACCTGGTCATTAAGGACATCTTAAAATAGAGGATAATTGCCTTTAAGCATTGGCTAAGTTTAATTAAAATAATTAGTTGTACTGACTCAACGTCAGCAAGTCTGCCACGCCCTAACGTATTGTTGGTTCTATTTACAGAGCCTGGAAACTCACCATAGTCGATACCAAAAGGAACCCGGTGAGTATAAGTGCATATAAGTATATGTGTTGTGTTGGTAATCCACATTCTATGGGGTAGCTTCAGTGCCTTCTCTCATTCTGCTCACACACGTATTAATGGTTTCTATTCTCTCTGTGGCCGCAGATTAAACCATAAAGTAATTGTAAAAGGCTTGTGTACAAAAATAATGTCTTCTTGCTGTGCTTCTCTAATTGAGTCTTAAGTGCTTGATGGATCGCAAATGCTATCTCATAATTAAAATGCTCTTATTTTCAATGCGAAAAATAAGAGAAAAACCAAAGTCTTCAAATGCCTTTCCCATGGTCTTGGTAAAGGTGTGAGCACCCTGACCTGAGGCCAGTTGAGTTTCTAAACTGGGTTTTGTTTTCCTTCCTGGTGCACAGCTGTTCACCTACGACCCTTATGATGACTCTTATCAGGCGGTTCCAGTCAACAGCCACCACACCATCTACATCACACCTGGAGCAGGACCAGGTACATTATACTCCCATCCGGAACACCTGAGGGACCTCCAAACCCTATCGCCATTCAAAACTGCCCTCAAAACCCAATTCACACGTTGGCCTTCAGTCTGGCCAAGCCCTCCCTTCTCCTACTCCTCTTCCCTCTCAATTGGCAGTACACTTATGTGTATGTGTGGGCATATTTATATGTTTAGGAAAATATAAATACATTCTTTCACTAATGTATTTCTGTTTTGCATCTTAGTTTTCCAGTATTAAGAGCATCTTTGAGATATTTAATAAAAAGCAATCGACAAGTCCACTTTCAGATTTGTATTAATATGATTATGATTATTATTAATATGGGTTAGGCACAGGTCTCATCTATCTGGGGAGAGAGGTGTGAGGTTTACTGGGGGAGTGTATTAGCAAAGAGGGGTCAGGAAAGTCTAGGTTAGGGAGTTCCATTCCCAGCCAATTCTAGGGTAGTACCCCAAGTCTGCAGTTTACCTGAAGGCATTGTCGAGCAAGATGCCATGACCCCTTCCTGCTCCTTATCGGCATGGCTGCATATCACTATGGAAGGATCCGTTGAAATGGATTGCGCTGAAAAAAATAAATGCAAAGATATGGTATGATCCAAGGGGGCACTACAATGCAATCCTTTCAGATATTTATTGTCTTGGTATATCGTTATTTTAAAATTAAGATGGGTTGAATAAGGAATTAAATGAAATTCAATCAAACAGCCTGATATAGATTCAATACTCTCACAATTCATTAATTAATTATTGATGTTTATGGTTTTGAGGTATTAATTGTAGTATTGGCAAACAGGGAATGACAATTGATTCCCCTCATCCCGGCAAATCTATCCGTAATGATGATAGTCTAATAATAGCAAAGACAAATCATGATTACAGCCTGATGAAGAAAGAATGTTTTTCTCTGCGCTAAAATATGCATCCATTGAAGGCAGTTTTGAGGGTTTAAAGCTCTTCAACTCTCATTCCAAATGTTCACAATTGTTAATGCCATCTGATCTATATATATGTATTTTTTTCCTATTTTGACATTTCGACATTTAGCCACTTCAACAAATATCAAAATTACACAATACATACAGATAGCACGCTTCAACTGACTCAGAATCGAACTCAGCAACAGACAGATGACAACTATAAGCGCGGTGGTCTCATTGATAATATCCACGCATTGTTTAGTGAATCGACTAGGGATAATCCCTCATCCTAACCCTTAAATTCTTCAGTACATTCCAAACAAGACTGGAATGAAGGAATAGGATGCATGAATGGGGCTTCAAAGTTGTAATGAGTACGGAGAGACGAAGTTGAAAGTCACACCACGTAAACCCGTTCCTGTGTGGTTCCTTCGCTACAGGTACGCATCAGGTGGTGGTTCAGAGGGATCCGTTCGACGGCGTGGCAGAGCAGCTGGCCCTGGGCCTGCTGGCCGGGATGGCTGCCGGGGCGGCCATGCGCTCCTTCCTCTGGATGCCCTTCTTGTTCTGCTAAGAGGGCTCCCCCTGACCCACAATGCACCACGCCACAAAAAGCTCTGCCTAATCCAGTGCAGGACTGGACTCCAAATCCTTCGAGCACGAACAACTGCTTTGTTGTTCCTTTTGTGTTTTACGTTGGTATCTTTTTTTATGTACTTCTCTGATGAAATGGCGCCTGTTGAAACCAACGGTCGTATTTTTCTGAGAAGCTGAAATTGCTGTGGGTCCACGGTTCGCGGAATTACAGCAATTCAAAACGAGACAAGAGGTTCAAACCCCCTTTCTGTATGTTATTGCGTGTATATATCTTTGCAATATTGTAAATATTGTAGACTGTAAATTATATAGATGTATTTAACTGCTGTCTTTTTATGTTCATGGAACACTTGCACTTTAGAAGCAGTATATATGACAGTATTGACTATTGAGAGGGGTATATTGGGTATATTTGAATGAGAATGGCAGTTCATTGAAATAAAAAATAAATAGACATGTTTGTGTTTCTGGTTTCAGGTTGCCATAAGCCTTAGTGTATCAGAGAATGCTCAAAATAGCTGTCTTTTAAAAACAATGATATAATTTGTTGTTGCACATATCTGAAATCAGCCAATGAAGACGAACAGTAAAGAGGATATAGGAAGGGAACCTGACAAACTCTTGAGAATTCTTCTGGAGAGGAAGTTCTACCACAAGGGTATCACAATAGGCTAAATGAAGGTCTGGCACTTGCTGTTAAGCGGGATACCTTAGACGCCCACATCTTTGTATCTAGATATTCATGGAGGGCCCAAACTTCAGTCGTATCTCTGGAGGTCTTTGCATCTGCCTCGGGTATCAGCTCTTCTTCAAAAGACAAGAGCAAAAACTAGTGTGTTGAAATCCACAATAACATATCAGCTTGTGCAATGTACTAGTCAACATTTGCGAGGTGGTTTTAGGATTCACACATTTGGTTATCACCATGAATGGTGAAAACCAGCTGTAAGCAATGCCGGTGCAGACTCGTAGCCAATACTTAATGCATTTTCTCTGGTCTTGAGAGAAAAGGAGTGTATCACGATGGCTGCAATAGATAATACGGTTGATACAGCTAGCTCTACTAGCTCATCTCTGTGTCTCTCAGGGCCAGCAGTGACTTTCACAGGTCCTTTCACCCTTACTTTCATTTGTTGTTTTTGGAACGCAGCCCTGGACTTGTGCAACGCTGCAGCCGGGAAACATGCTATTTTCCTACTGAATTAATGATTAAGAGGGCCAAAAGGGACGGCCATGTTGAAACGTTCGATTCTTTGTATCTGAGTGTATAGAGTCATATGGTTGTTGCTGTATGGGTTTATTCTGGTTGCCTGATGTGGCACCTCATTAAAAACAGGATATTAGGACGAGACTGAATGCAAGAGGGATCTGGAGGGACGTCTATCGATCCTTCAGAATTTGATTTGCAATAGCGGGAGTGCTTAGAGGACGTCCCAGTGGGGTGATCGATATACTATTCACAGTGCCGGAACATTATGCACGCCCGCACAGGCTTGTTGTCAGAAGAACTTGTCAGTTTTAAACGAGAGAGAGCTGCCAAGGTAAAAAGGCTGTCAGTTTCCTTTACGCGTTGTCTTTCAGTTAAACTACTTCCTGGTACACTGCAACACATTGTCGCCAATTCAAACACAATCAGCAGGCTTATTTGTCAAGGACAACATGTAGTACCTGGCATTCGCAGAACGCTGTAAGCGTTTGTGAACGTTCTACACTCAACCCTTGTCGTCTTTATGGTAACGTCTTTAATTTGCCAGTGTCCAGACTTAATTCATTGATAGATGAACCATGCTCAGAGCTGTTTTGCATCATTACCAGCGATGATTGAATGTCACGGATTACTCTATCTGAAATAATATACTTTGTTGTATCTATTACATTTTAATAGTTTAATTAGTTAACCGAATTGTCTAGCGCCTACCTGGTTTGCATGAAGAAGTTGTCTCTTTAAAGTAGCAAGGCTACAGACAGACAGTCAACTATATTTCATTATAAAACCTGCTCCTTTTGCATCTCTGTGAAGTGAATGAGTAATCTCTTGCAACACAATCCTTAAGACGAAACAGACTAATTCTTCTGTCATTATGGCCTCCTCCCTGCTTTCGGCAGGCAGAGTTAGAACCTTCTTCTGGTTAAATCTGTAATTACTATCCAATCTGCCTTGAGGAGAAAAATAAATTTAATTTGACAAGGAGGTAATGAACCTCTGCAGCCATTATTTTAGATAAGCCATTTGAGAGACTTGGTTGTGAGCGCTGATGAAAATTCTATTAAACATAGCTGGCTGATTTCTGTGTTTTGCTCCGTGGCAGAGAAGCCTCTCCTCTACCCTTGCCAATTTACTTTGAACTCTTCGACTTGCCTGGGATCATTACATCAAGAAGCATCAAACGCTTGCCCCCTTTTTACTTAATGATTCAAAGGGAAGGGGCCTAGTCTTTGGGCAAATGACCTCTAATAACCTCACCCCCCCCCTACACACACACACACACACACACACACACACACACACACACACACACACACACACACACACACACACACACACACACACACACACATACACACACACACACACACCGGTAACAAGGGGGGAACAGACCTAAAGGGTCTAGCACTTTGTATTTGTGCAAGACTTTTGTAACTGATGAAATTGTAGATGAAATGTCGACCAAGGAAAATTAAGGATTGATTTTTGACAGAACCTATGTCCATCATAAAATAAATGACCTCGGCTGTACTATATATAAATATATTCACAGTATATTTATAAATATAACTACATTTATTTTTGTGTGTATGGTTAGGTTAATGATAATGATTGCGTATTATTATATTGTTTTGTTTTTTATAGATAGTTTCTGGATAAGCCATGGTATTTGATTGGTATTTGACATTTGGTTGAGAGACTCTTAAATACATAATGCTATCCATGTACTCTCGGTCATTGACCTGACATAAACACGGTACTATAAACAGGGTAAATTGCTGACCAAGCCCTATAAGTATTAACCTGAGATAAATCCCCTGACCTCTGACTGTCTATTTCGATCGATGAGGAAGTACTTCCACTGCATAACGATACCGACAAGAGGGGTAAATGATAATACAATAGAGATCATAAAAAATAAAATGTAAAATAGAAATGAAATAGCATGAGAAATAATGAATACCATACAAAATAGAAAAGTCTCGTATCCTATACCCTACCTGTGAGTCCACTGCAGAGGGGCCAAACTGAACATGGCTAGAAATAAACTGGAAGCCCTTATGTAACCAGAGGTAATGTGTTGATGTCATCCCGACTTTCTCCTCCGATGCTGAATATTTGAGGCATCGTGACGGGGGGTTGGGGGGGGGGGATATTCTGAGCTTTTGGTTCAAAGCTTGACGTATCTTTGAATTAAACCCGCCAGAAAGTTGGGATACACAGAAAGAAAGTTGTGGGGATAGTCGTTGGAAGCTTTTGAGAATTCATTGGACTCTTTCCATTTTGATCTGTGCTCTGCCTTGGATAAATATCATGAAATTACAAAATTAATGTTTTTTGGCAGTAGAATGTCCCTCAAATAGAAAGTGGTAACAACACATAGAAGTCAAAGACACAAAGTGTGAATGTTAAATGCAAAGTGTGAAATGTTGAAATTGATTCATTGAAAGTGTGAATCTGAGAAGAGACGATTTGGTCTCAAACAGCCATTGCTATTAAACGTATGCACTATGTAACCCTTTCACGGCTTTCCCACTTCTGCTCCCAAAACATTAACATTTGAAAGGATAAAACCGTCCACCAGTAGTTTATTCACAGAGGAGGCGTTGCATTAGTGATGAAGGGCCGGAAGGTACCAGGCTGCTAATTAACAACCAACAAGTGGTGGAGGTGGAGGCTTTATTATTATGTATTGTTAGTAATAATAATATTACTACTCCTAGCAAATTTGAACAACAGTCTTGACGGTAGTGATACAAGTTTGAGAATCATCTAAGGCTTACATG